>NW_010264578.1:0-12270 GCF_000690775.1 Eurypyga helias
TCAGCTCCTCTGTCACTTGGAGAAGAATTCTTCTGTTTATAAAGTAAAGAGTTATAATAAAAAGCATATTCCATAATAACATGACTAACCAGAAGGTTCCTTTTTTCTGTCCAGGCGAAGATGTGCTCTGACTTGTCCTGGTTCACATCCATCACACGTATCGCTGCCAGGGTGTATATGAAATGAAAGCACAGTTTCACCAATCTTCACTTCATCTCCATGCTCCAGGATGTAGGGATCACATTTTATTTTAGGCTACAACAAAAATAAGTTTTGGCAGCCATGTTAATTATTTACTAATGAAGGTCATGAACGCTATTTCATGAATACTACTCATAGTTTAGTAATTCAGTTTGGTCTCACAAATGCAGGCAAGTATTTAACTGCTGAGGGTATTTCACTCTAGCAACGGCAGCCATAGTGGATTTTGCTAATATAAACCAAACATGAATTATTTTAAGTAGCCCTAAAACTGGAAGGGAACCAAGGAAGACACTAATACATGAAAGAAGCCACATAATGACATTGTTAGTGATTTGCCATAACGTATCTAAAATGACCGCATGACTACAGTTTTCTGCAATGTACACAGCGTTATAACAACAGGTACGCACCTGGAGAATCTGATTTCCATTAACAACTGTTCCATTCTGACTGCCTTGATCCACAAGAACGTAATTTTGCAAATCGTGGTCAAAATATACTTCTGCATGGAACTGATAAATAGAAGTGTAAGTGAAACATTCTTATTAAGCAAATACTTCACAATTTATATGCTATTTTCAAGTAAGATTTCAGGACATATTTTAGGGCCTTTTAACTAAGTAGTTCTGGCACTCTAAGTTAACTGAGTATTCCACACCTTATGATTTCATACATGTGAAATGCAAATTCACATGCTGGCCACAGCAGCATGAGCTAAAGTATACTATTAATAAATACCACTATTTTGACCATAAACTGATTCAGTACTGAGAAAGTATATACTTTGAATGTGGCAAGTATGCTTTACTTAACTACTGCAAAATTCCACAGTGTAGCATTTTTAACTATTCTAAAAAATAAAAGGCTTTTTTTCTTGTAAGGTATGTTACAGTACTCTCAATTTTTCCTCTTTCAATTAAAAAAATATCTAATCTCATTCTACAGCCCCGGGTTATTTGGTCTTTCGTAACTCAAATAACTCCCTAAATCCCATGCTTTTGTAAATTTCAAATAATTCACCTTTATCTGTATCTTAATACCCAGGACACAATAACTAACCATCATCTGCTGTTCCTTTGATATCCTTTCTAATATTGAGATTAAAAATATATTGTTCTGTTTGTTTTGATGTTGCAGTTCTACACGGGTATTGATCCCAAGCTCACAGAGAACATAGAAAACACAACTCCTGGACAAACTCAAGATATACACTACATCAAGAAATGGGCACTGAGCAAACCAAAATATCAACTTCTGTGGCCTACTGAGACTCCCAGTAAAAAACAGAACTCTAAAACCAGTGAGTTTCAAATCTGACAAGCAAAGATCCCTTTTGCTATAGCGAAAAAACCCAAGAATCAATCTGGAAATAGTGTTACTTTAAAACCAAATCTTTTCTCATGTTTCAGTTAACCACAGTTGCTATGTTCAGTAATAAAAAAAAAATCAAATTAAGGTTTTGTAGATTGACTAGCATTTACAACAGGAATACTCTCATAATGGTGGAAAGACTCACCAGCTCATTCAATAGGTAATTTAATTTCTACCTCTGTTTTATTCAGTAGGATGAACCCAAACTACTTCTAAAGATTCTGAATCTGCTGGGCGTAGTGTTATTTTTTAAAAATCTCAATTTACATTCAAAAAAAGCAAAGTGGGCCACTGCTATCAACTATGAATAGTGAGGAAAACAAACTGGTAGTTTATGTCCTGTTTCTACAGCTCTGTCATTTATTTTCCTACCTTTTACTCTTTTTATCTGCCAATTAAAGTAACTATATCAACAGTCAGGTTCCTGTGAAGTATTCAAATGGTAACATTAGAGGAAAATAAAAGCCTTTTGGCTTCTTTATGCACCCAGTTTCAGATACACGCCTGAAAAAGTCATTAATAGGAGGGAAAGATCTTGTCTGGAAATTGTTCAGTATGAAATATGGTACATGGCTGATTAATCAGAACTATCATCTGGAACAGACATAGTAAAGGTATTTCAGATACTTGCATTTGCAGATGCTTTTATACTTTTTGGGGTTTTTTTTGTTTGTTTGGATGGCATGTCTTTGTCAATCTACATTTCCTTTTATTAGGAGTGTTGTATTTGTGGTCTGTGTTAAAGTAGTTAGCAAAACAGAGCACATAAATTATCTTCAGTATTTCTTAACCACAAGAAAAAAATTCCATTACAATCTGTCACTGAAAGAAAGTCTGTTAAATTTTCAAACTCTTTATACATTACTCAGGTATATATACAGTTGCCTTGAACAAAAATAAAAAGTCTGCTGCTCTCAGCTAAACTGCAAGGATTGGAATACTTTATGATAAAGTTCTAACTAGCTGACATCAATATTTTATATACCATTAATAGTTAACAGAGGAATACATCTTCCTCAGGTTCAATAATGTAAGAAATACAAGACTCAAGGTATAATTAATTTACTGTGTTACACTGTCGATTAATAAAATTCCAATTAAAAAAAATTAGCTTTTCTAAACTCTGAAATCCATCGCTGTTCATGTTAAATTCCCATTCAGTAAAATACTGTATACTATCCTTTTTCTAACTTAAGATGTGGCTAAACCCACATGTCCTTCTAGAAGTGCTCAAAAAAATTAACACAAGATTTTTCAGAACGTAAAGCCATAGCATCTAAAGCTTCATTCATATGCCCATCTATCTCTCAGCAGACAGAAACAAGTTACCTTACTGACTCCAACTTCAGGAATTTGAAGTGTGTGTCCAACATCTTTTTCTCTGGAAAGGCAAGTTGATACATAAATGACGACAAAGTAGAAATAGGTCTAGTAAGTGGCTTACGAAAGGTGTGTTTCATTTGAACGTTAATATCATGTTTCTACTCTGAGCTATTTGTAGATTTAAACCAGTGTTGCTATATGCACAATGTAAAGACTTGCTTCACATCCCTTTTCCATCTATAAACTATACACAGTAGGCAATGAATATATGATAAAGCTGTGCCTTTAAATTTTTAGCTATAAACCTGGCATTTCTATCTGAACTTCTATACAAGACTTGTAAATAATAGTCTGAACTCTACATCCTTCAACCTCTTCAGTGCATCTTGGCATCAGTCTTCAATGCTGAAGTTGAATTCTTGGTAGAATCAGGCAGGTAATACAAGCAATGAAGGAGTAACGTGCACAGATTTTTTTTTCTTTGGTCAAAACCACTGCAGTATGAGGAAAGGATTTGTGTATTAGTTTCTTATACTAAGGGATGAAGAAGCAGTGCAGCTAGCAAAGGACTTATATGCACACTGCAAGAAGAACTGTCATCTGTTAATCTTCACACCTAGAAACTCCAGCTGTAAAAGCAAATCAAAACACATCTATCAGCATTAGATAAAAGCAGCTGAAAAGGGGTGAGGTTTTCAGTAAGCATGGAAGAAAGCATTAATTCATCATCCACACCGAACAAAAAAAAATATTTTTTTAATATTAGAACTAGAAGAATGCATACAGGCTAGTACAAAACCCAAGTATTTAATATTCAATTATTTAAGAATGATGAAACAAACCTATTGGAATTTGAATGTGTGAGGAAATTCAGGATATAATTTCTTGTGATCCTGAATTTCTGAAGTGTGTTCTTCCATTTCTGTGAAAGTTACTTGGTGGCCCAGAAAAAAAAGTTCACTTATTTTTAAGGAAAAAAAACCCCGTTTTACAAGAATGACTTGCAGCTATGCTGGTTAGACATAAGATCAAGTTATCACTAACAAATTTTTATGACTGCTGAGCTACAATAACTGCATATGCAGTCACCATAGCAGGCATGACGTTATACAACATGACAAACTCCTTACTGTGTGCTAAGCTAACTCAGAGTACTTTGAGATTGCTGCACGCTAGGAGGACAGACATTAAGAGTGGCTTCCACAGCTTTCAAAGTTAGGTATTGTTTCAGATATATATAACAAATTCAATTCAGTTTTACCTTCCAATTGTAGCAGGTTTCACGGCTGTGATAATATAAAGTGATCCCATCTGTAGAACTGGTGATCTTATTACAATTACTCTGATACAAGGAGGCCAGATCTTTTCTTCATCTACAGTTATAAAAAAACCCAAATGTTACAACCAATAAATTAGTTTTACCCCTATAGACCACAGCTTTCAAACAAGTGATATACATTCAGCCATCATTTCGCTGAATCCTATGCAACTTTCAGCAAAAGAAAGGTATAAGCACATTTGAGAGAAAATTCTGATAAGACCACAAAGGCTGACCACACACTAAAGTATTAAAAGTGTTTTCCTAATTCTGGCTATTATAAAACATGTGTACAACTGTTTAGTTACAGTAATAAAGTATAAATACATTCACAGAATTTACTAGAACATTGTAAGTTTACAGACCTCTACTCGTAACAGATTAGAATACAGTTTTACTTTGAGAAAAGGCATCACCATTTTGTTCACTGCATCACAAACCTAATGCATCTAGAACTTTAAGAAAAAATAATAGATGAGCCTACAGATGAATATGCTTTTTTTTGGCCTCAAAAATGTTAAGTAATTGTGTTTTAACAGCTGTAAGAATTCTGTTCTTGGATGTACGTTTGCATTAACAGTCTCCAAGCATCCCAGCTAGAAACTGACATCTTTGCCAGCGACAAACTGACATCTTTCCCAGCTAGAAACTGACATCTTTCCCAGCTAAGATGGGAAGACACTAGCTTGAGAGGTACTAGGAGGGAACTCTCTCCAGTTTTTATTACTCCAGCATTACTGCATTATTGGAAAATAGTAAGGGAAATTTAATCTGGAAGCCTGATGGTAGCAAGCACGTTTTGAATGGCATTAATCACTCAGAATCTGAGTAAAGTATTGAAAACAGAAGAAACAAACTGACTATTTAACTGTGAGCAGGGCACAGGCTGTAGTACAGACTTTTACAGCTTGTATTTCATTCTGTGATTTAATATTCTTTGTATATACGTAGTTCCAATTAGTTGTATTAAGGGTTTTATAGGTGACTTTTTGGTGTTTTTGCAAGAGACCATTCAGTTCTTGAGGAGGTCTATGGGCCTAGGAGAACACTTTCTTTGGTACAGAGAGGAAACCTGTATGGTGTTCAGTACCAACGTCTTACATGTTGCCACTGGAATACATAGAAAATAGGATTTCAAACAGTACTGAGTACTCCACTTTCATCCTTTACATCACAGTACATTCACCTTACATTGAATTACACGATTATGAACAGTATCAGAAATACTATGCATTAATTTAAGAGAATTAATACACAGAGTAACTGTGAGGTCTGTACTAGAGCCCCTATTTTGGCAATAGACTTCATTTATCCTGTCACTTCCCTAAATCTAAACAAATCTTATTCTACCACTGAGGTTCTACACAAGCACGGGAAGTTATAACCCTAAACTGCTTTTACAAAAGCACCACTACTTACTTCCAGCTACTGTGCAAGTCACGAGAAGGAAACAAATACTAAAACATATAGCACTACATAAAAGCCACAATAATTCACCTTCATCTTCTGAGTCTTCTGAATCAGCAATTTCTTCACTTGTTACTTCATCCTCACTGCTGTAGGCTTCGCACTCCGAATCTGTGATTTCACCTTCTTCTGGCTCACTCTCTGTGTCTGCTGTTCTACTGTCATCTGTGTATGCTGCAGTATCTGGTGTACTTCTGTGTGAATGTGAATTCATACTGTCTGTAGAAATTGATTCTTTGGCTGTTAAACTGTTCCGTGGTTTTCGGTCCATTTTAGTCTTCTTTCTGACATTTGGAGACTCTTCTTCTTCAGTAGAACTTACTTGCTCAGTAGTGGAAAAGCAATTCAGACTGTTAGATGATTTTTGTTCTTCTGTGTCCAAAACCTGGGGGGGATACAAATGTTACATTCTTTACAGATTGAGTTATCCTAAAATCTGCTATAAGCCTGGAAGTAAACTTTTCACTAGGAAGAATTATTTTTACAACTATTAAGAAATGGTTGAATTTCTAGAAGGTTTAGCACATGAAGTCAACAAAACATTTCAGTAGGAATATTTTCACATCCTATTAGACATGACCGAGACCATCTGCTGTTTGGGAAAATGTGACTGCACTCCTCTTCTAAACCTCATTTATTCCCTCCTCTTTTCTCACATCAAACTTCAGATCCTTGTCCTCACTTTCAAAGCTGTACAACAGCAGCTTGAATATTTTCCAGTTTTGCTTTTATGACACAGATTTCTGTCCATCTCAATTCTTGCAACTTGTTTACAAGTTCCTGAATGAATCTTCATCGTATCTTCCTTCTGTTTTTGTCTTCTCATTTTTTTCCACAAGGGTCCAGAGTATCTGGAATGCCCACCCATTCTTGCCTAATAACCTGCTCTTCCTCCTTTCAAAACTGCAACTTTAACAAAGCTTTTCATCAAGGTACTGCAGAGAACTTAAGTTTAATTTATGCTGTGTGGTACAGTTCTACAGAGAATCCATTTTCTACTGCAACAGATTTCTCCATTGAATACCAGATTAGATTATTGCAGGTTCTTCCACTGACACTTCATTTCATCAGTAGAAAAAAAGACAATCAACTTTTTTTTAACTTAGAAATCTAAGGTTTCAGATTTTGTCAGAGTACCTTGAAAATGTAATTCTCAATCTAGCCGCCCTGTTGACCACCTTAAAACAAAAGCCAAAAACAAACCAGCAGAAAACCTGCAGATAAATTCAAAAAACCCAGATCATAACTCACTTGCCATCTCAGATTCAGAACGAATGCATTCAATTGCCCTGAATTGTACCAAATATTGCAACTCAGCAGGTAAAATAAAACACATCCTTGGCTATTTTTCAGTAAATTTTCATACACAGCATTTTACATTTCAAGTTACATTAATTAATGTGAATGTTAACATTGTAGAAATTAACGCACTCTCAGTTTTCCATCGGTGGCTCACCTGTAAGACAAACAGAAGAATTCCTGTCAGCCCAGCAGCCAAGCTGCTGCACAGGACTTTATGGTGCACTTTGGAAACACTTTCAAGACAGTAGATTCTCAGGAATAATCAGCAAATTTTAAAAGAAAGACCTCATGCCTAACTGAAGGACTATTGGATTATTTAGGGTTTCTCTATAGTGCACTAACCCTCCCTCCTCCCTGAATCCACTAAGTACTGGAACTAAGAAGGAACAGGACCACAAGGCCACTTCCTAATGTTGTTTATTTTACATAACAGATGTAGTAATCGTCCCAAAAGTAAGACTACACAGTTCGTACATATCAGAAACATTAATTCCATTAGAAATATTTTTGGCAAATCCATTACAACTTTCACAAATGATCTTTTCCGGTGTCTTTATTTATGTTCAGTATGGTTATCAGACTGACATCCGACACAACACGGTGCTCTGCAATCCTAAATGTATTTCTTCCCATAATACTGTGAGCTATCAAAGTTTAACTAATCTGATCTGAAAACAGAGAAACTAAATAGTCTGCTGATATCACAGAGGCAAAGCAACAGATGACTGTGATGCACTGATGCCCAAGTATAATGCTCCAACCACTCGGCTTTCTCCACAGTGAATCCAGTGATACTTGTTTTTGGCATCACTTCAGATACTCTTAAATTATAAAGTAAAAAGGTGCTGTTTCAAAGCCTAGCTACTAAAGAACAGAGTCTCTGTTCTGGGTTGAAGACAGGAATTTTAAAAAACACCCCTGTACACAGACTATGGATTCTGTACTTAGTTCTGCAAATATGACCATTAAGCCTGTTCTCACAAGTTCCTGTATTTTTCCCACTATTACTACAATCAACTGTTAAGAAAGCAAATAAACAAAATAGTTCTGTTAAGTACTGATAAAAACATAATCTTTACATTAAGAAATCCCTGTACAAAATGGAGGGGTTTAAAATTGCACTCCTAAAGAATACATATTTTGAGCCCTTTATGATTTCACAGATTTCTATTGAGGCACATCTTGATGATGTCTAAATGATGCTGAATGTACTCTTAAAGCATTTGAGTGGGTTCTTTACCGGTGCTGAAGAAATATATATGATTAATAGTACTAATATAAAATATATGCAGCACAGATTAAAAGTGTAACTACACAAATACCTTGCCTCCATACACCCACTGATTCAAAACCAGCAACCAGCAGTGAACAGAATATTCAGTAAATATCATCCTGAATGTCCTAAAAAGTAATAGCAATGTGCTTCATTTCTCAGTGGCAGGATATTCAACTCTTCGTACCAAACTCATGACACATCACTCAAAGTATGCAAGTATGTGCTCATTGTAACCGTGTTTGTTACATCCTGACACTAAGCACACACATTCCTTTGTATGTTGCTTTGCCTAATGTAATAGCGTAAATAGTCAGTAGACCCATCCCAGCAGTCCTGTGTTGGATATGGATTGCCTCTATGTGATTCAGCTTTGGAAAACTTTGTATCTACTGAGTATTGCCACACGATCTCTGGCTTTTCTCTCGCTAAGCATGAGTTGAGAGGTGGGATGACTGATCTATTTCTTAACTACAGGCTTGAGTTGGTTCCTATTTCTGCATCTCTGACAAAGACAGCCAAAGGTGCAGGTGAAATCAGGATTTTTTATGTATGCCATAAGGAGTGATCTTACAAGAATCACAAATCAGGTTCATGTGACTGAAATTGATGGTTTTGCTTTATAAGGAATTGGCCACAAACTACTGATTACAATGACCTTCTGAAGTGCAGATGGGCCTGCTTACAATACATGATGAATGATCACAGTAAGTGAAGTGTTTTTAACGAAAAATTCAAAGCATTTTAAGTATTTAACTATGCTTATTTCTTTACTGTGACAGAGCAAGACACTTTGTCTTTCAAAACATAATTTTTCTGGATTATGCTTGATCAACATGCATGTTCATGCAGTTCCACAGCATGCCTACAAATCAGAATTTAAAAATGGTCAGCATTATTAGCTTAATTTTAAGAAATGCACTGTTTAAACAGCATTGTTTTCTAAATCAATTTTTTCTATTCAAAACATACAAATATCTACCAATACAACTTTTCAGAAATGCGTAGTCTCTTGCTTCTTGGTTTGCTAGAAGTTCAGTAGGTCAATTAATGGAATCATGGGTACTCAACACCCTCATCTAAAGGGCTAAAGGTTAGATCTTTAGCACTCTCTCAATTTGAAATATTAATCTGAAATTCAGTACATTACTAAAGAAACATTTTCAAACAGTTAAAAATAGCTATTCCACTCAGATGACTAAGCTTTCACTTGCTAGCACCATTTCACAAGTACTTCAGTTCCTGTCTTCCACCCTACACAATACTCTTAATTTCCAATGCAAAAAATCTAAGTAAAAGCCAGAAAGAGTAAAACTCTTCCTATATCACAAAGAAGCCATTTTATACAGATGTTGACAGCTTTTAACTACAGGAAACATAAATATGCGTTACCTAAAGATCATGTAATTTGTTCAGTCAGGACACCCTACGCTAGAGTGATGCTAAATAATGTCTCTTCCCAAATATTCTAGAATGCCATCAAAGTCTTCCCCAGATGTTTTACTTATACAGCATACAAATATACTTCAAAATTACTTTGTAGATGAACTGATTTTGACTAAATAGCTTAAAAAATTTATTAATTCCTTTAGGAAAATAGTATCTAAACATAAACTACTAGATATTAGTTTTCCGTTAATAAAAATACAAAGGTTAAAGGTAAACTTCCACGGACTAACATGTTTGTCTCAACTCTACATTCACCAGAAGCTGCCAGTCCCAAAGATGAAATCTTCAGATTAGCCATGCTTTATGTCAATTTATGTACCTAAAGATGGGACGAGTATCAGCAAAAAGTAAACTACACGTGATTAAAAAAACCCAAATCACCGATTCAAGAGTTCTATGGGAAATACTACTACAGAAGCCTTGTCTCTCCTATAGAAGTAGCTAGGATGCATCCGTAATGGAAAAGAATGGCAGAAGTTAATTTTGAGCACCATGCAGAAATAAAATTTGTTAGTAATTTAAGAATAAACTGTAAAAAAAATTTTTTTTGGGAAAAAAAGCACGTCAGATTCTGCATCTAAATTTTGCTACTTATTTGTAACGGGCCCAATCCAGCAAGTAGAACTATATGATCACTATTGCACAGTCTATTCTCCAACCCGTACAGAAGCACCGTATCTAGATACTGGGCTAGGGATCACATTATCATTGACGTCGCCTTGTGATTAATTTTGTAGTTTGGTGGTGGTTGGTTTCTGGGTGGGTTTTGGGGTTTTTTTGACTTCTAAAAATCAACTTATTTAAAGGTTTTTCTTGTACAGGAGATAATTATAGTAACTTTTTGCTCAACTTTTTTTTTTTTTTTGGATGCACCACTACAAAAGCATATCAGAACTGTAATGCCTGAAAGTTCCGAAGTATTCCATCCATCCTCTCTACACGACCTGCTAAGAGGCTATCTAATACTTCAGCCTGGCCAATAAAATTCCTGATCATCTATTAAAAGTCAGCATGTGGGCAGCATGCTTAGTTTCACAAGTTAAAAGAAAACTATTTGCGTAATACATGTTTGTTGACTGAAGAGAAAGGATTTCTTTAAAGTTCCTGTGTAAGTCAGGAACATTCTTCAGGAGACACTAAGCAGGTAACCCCTTTGCTGGTGTGTGGTGTTTTTTTTTTTTTGCAATTAATAGTAAGTGATAAAATGAAGGTACTTCTATTTCCTTGTTTGGTAATTCATCTTGTTAAAAATACAACAATATTTTAACAGATCAATGTTATTCTTTAGATTCCCAGATTTACACTGATATTTGTGAAGAATACACCTGTCATTTCTCTGTAGTTAAGCATCCAAACTTACTACTTACAGTATCAATTTACATGTAAGACAGCTGAGCATATAAAATTCTTCATAATAGCTGCACACTACACGGCAACTAAAAAACGCTCCTGTGACCAGAAACAGAAAGCTGACAGATTAATCTAAAAAGATCATAACTAGGCTAAGAGATTAAGTCATTCAAAAATCACATGTAATTTTGTAAAAACAACATACTACTACACCTATGAAGAAATATTTGCTGTGATAATCAATACACATAGCCCCTAACTTCCCTTATTTCTTGTATTTGACAACTTTTAAGTAATACTAAATATCAATACTTTACTTGTTTACATTTAATCCTTTAACTGAAAGAGAAGAGAAAACAAGTTCAAAAAATATTTTTTAATTTTACATTTCATAACCACTGCTCACTGTCTTCCCCCACTTCACACACATATTCTTATAAACCACCTCACCTTCACCCAGGAACAATAATGGTTAGGGTGCGTATGACATTCCCAGAATTAGACTCTGGTATTGCTTTATTTACAACTATTAGTGCTCCGCAGACCAGGCAATAAACCAAACCATTCCACTTTTACTGGATGTCAAAAAAAGAAAGTCAAGTAAAACCTACTTTGGTCAAGAAATTAGGTACTGTTTGGAGACATTTTTCAGGCTAGCAGCACAATTTAATAACCAACTGGGAAAAGCAAAAATGCAGTACTAGTCTTCAAAATAATTGTCACAAACAATATAATCAGTATTGAGGGACAGGTTTTATTTTAAATTTTTTTTTTTTTTAAAAAAATCAATACTGGAAGAGGGAATGGAAGTAAAAGAACGAAGACTGGGCCTAAGTGTGTAGAAAAGTGTTTGAATAGACAACATTTCAACTACAAAGTTCTAATGAAAACCAGGTATTTTTGATTTTGGTTTGGGATGTAAATAATACAATAACTAGCATGAACTAATTAGTGCCATTACCAATACAAGACCAAACTGGACAAAAGTAATATTGCCAAGAAATACCAATAAACCATGAACTGGACTGTGCAGCTTATAAAGCTTTTTTTCCAGTTTTGTAACCAAAGAATCTCCAATATTTTATTCTAACAGTTTTAATATTTTATTCTAATGTAACATATACATATTTTTAAGTAATGAATTAATTTTATGGAATTGCTGAATAGTTTGGGTTGGAAGAGACCTTAAAGCCCATCCAGTTCCAACCCCCTG
>NW_010264578.1:12374-15682 GCF_000690775.1 Eurypyga helias
GTTCCAGTGCTTCACCACCCTCTCCGTGAAGAACTTCTTCCTGATATCTAATCTAAATCTCCCCACTTTCAATTTAAACCCATTACCCCTTCTCCTGTCACTACAGGCCCTTGTAAAAAGTCCCCTCCCAGCTTCCTCGTAGCTTCTATACAGGTATTGGAAGGCTGCTGTAAGGTCTCCCCGGACCCTTCTCTTCTCCAGGCTGAACAAGCCCAACTCTCTCAGCCTGTCCCCATAGCAGAGGTGCTCCAGCCCTCTGAGCGTCTTCATGGCCTCCTCTGGACTCACTCCAACAGGTCCATACTCTCCTTATGTTGAGAGCCCCAGAGCAGGATGCAGCACACCAGATGGGGTCTCATGATAGCAGAGTGAAGGGGGTGAATCCTCTCCCTCGACCTGCTGGCCACACTTCTCCTGATACAGCCCAGGATACAGTTGGCTTTCTGGGCTGCCAGCGCACACTGCTGGCTCCCGGTCAGCTTTTTATCCCACCGTCCAGCTTTTCATCCACCAGTACCCCCAAGTCCTTCTCCTCAGGGCTGCTCTCGATCCATTCTCCACCGAGCCTGTACTTGTGCTTGAGATTGCCCCGACCCAGGTGCAGGACCTTGCACTTGGCCTTGTTGAACTCCATGAGGTTGGCAGTGGCCCACCTCTCCAGCCTGTCCAGGTCCCTCTGGATGGCATCCCTTCCCTCCCACATGTCAACCGCACCACACAGCTTGGTGTCATCAGCAAACTTGCTGAGGGTGCACTCAATCCCACTGTCCATGCAGACAAAGATTTCTTATACGATTAAGAATGACACAAAAAGAAAAACGTAAAACATGACAGTAAGGTGTCTTTTTCTAAATCTTGCAGGGTTTTTATATGTAAGTGCAATGTGTTTATATGTAAGTGCATTAACAAAAAAGCATTATTTTCTCTTTGAAGTGGAGAATAATTGTTTTAAGTTTCACTTTTAAGTTTCCTTTTTTTTTTCTTAAAAAAAAAAAAGGCCTTGGTTCTTAGTGTGCACTAAGAACCAGTTACTGTTTAGAGATGGAAAGATCTGTGCACAACAGAACCTGTTTTCGTTTGTTTGACCAACAAGATAACAGGTAAAACATTTAATTCACAAAAAAAGCAAAGTGGTCAGTTCATTATGAATAAAACACATCTTAAAAAGTGAATGTTTACATCCTACCTTGTGACTGTACAAGCTTCAGAGAAAAGATTTTTTAACAAGAACGTCTATGTAAAAATATTTTATCAATGTAACACAAGATAAAGACAAGTAGCTATTTGTAGTATAATCGGACCACAGAACTGGATTGCGATGAGACACCAAAAAGTAGTCAAAATGTTTTGTTACATCAGAGCCATTTATACCACAAACTTTTTATAAATACACTTGTTGATTCAGGTCAATATGTAACAGTTCATCATGGAACTAAATGTAAGAGATTTATTAATTACATTATATGATAAAGGCTCATTCCTTCAAGCTTTCTGTGATGCTTTCCTGACACATGATGAATAAAGTTCTGTATTAACAATGCCCCTTGAGAACAGCAGAATGCTAATTCAGCAGTTGCACACAGCATGCCCAGAACCTGGATGCTGGTAAAACTACTAGCCCCAACTGCATTAGCTCCCCTCTTTTTAAGTCTAAAGGACTGTTATACTTAGTGTTGCTAATTATTCATGTCAAGCTTTCAAAATGGAATGGTTCACATGACGTTCTCTCAAACAGTAGAAATTCCCACATTAATCACAATCTATAAGGTACGCATTTGATCAACTACCACTTTTAACCTATCTTCACTAGTTCTTAATGTAAATACTGTCCATCTTCAAATTTTTCAGACAACCTCACTTCTCATACAAATTTTTTAAACACCGTACTGAAGCGACCTAACAGTTATGTAAGAGTACCTGTACACTAACATAATTATTTCAGATTTCAACCGATTTGCTTGACTGAGGCCTACATAATGAATTTATGCAATGGTTAACGCAGCAGCTTAAAAAAAAAAATAAATCAATCTTTCAATTAAATCTGAAGTAATAAAACAAGTTTGCAGAATAGGACTGTACAAATTTGATTCAACATAAGTAATACTTTTCATTAAGAAGCAGCCTCTTCAGGGTTAACAGCTGTGTTACAATGGAAGGTCTAGTGTTTAGCAGTGAGTAAAGTGTTTCAAGGTGGTCACTATGGACAGTACGGTACGCTTTCTCAGCGATCAGAAAAGACACCAGAAAGGAAGCTGTGTTTTTTGTAAGTTAAAATACAAAATTATAATGGGCAACTACTAAGTACATCTTAGCCATACAGTATGGATGACAAAAATGCACTGATCAAATAAAATATCAATAGGAGAGAATAATATGAAAAGAGTTAAAACTTCACAGATGTTTCATCAATTCCAAATGATGGTAGAGATACAGTAAAATGTCAAAGGAATTGGCACAGAGTCACAAAGAAGGTGTAGGTGTGTGTTTTCAAAACCTTCTGTCATTTTTTATCCATCACCTGAATTAAAAAAACTGCAACTGGCAACAAGGAAAAAAACACAAGCCAAAACCCTAAAACAAAGATACTGAACTAACACTGAATTTCTGACATAAATAGTCCACGCAGTACCCTGAATTCATTTTCGTGTGCTTCAGAGAGCTCTGCTCATGCTCAGTTTCAGACATCTATACATTTTATCATAATAAAGTAACACTGAAAAAGCAAGGGAGTCCCAGTTAAGCTTCACCCTTAATCACTTAATGGGAAAATTATTTGAACATTAACTACATCTTAGCAACCTGCTGCATATAAGTTTAAAGATGTTTGAATCCTTCAGAAAATAAGCATACATCCTCTACATAAAAGCAAACCCCACAACCCATAAACTGCATCATGAAAAAACCCCAGGTTTTGCATTTTCTGTCTATCATTTCTAAAGTTACCTTATACTCATTTGTAGCAATCCGCTCTGGTTCTTTTCTCTTCTTTTTCCCCTTTTTATCCTTGGTGTGCTGACTACCAGAGGCCTGGTAAGACTGTAGATCCACTCGTGAATGAAATTGGTATCGGCCGCTTTCCACATCACAGTAGTAATAAATTCCGGTTGCTGGATCATAATACAGTTGATTTTCCTTTGTAAGAAAAATAAAGAACAATGTTATCATTAGTTCAATAAATACGCTATTCAAAGAAAGATCCAGTTGATAAAGAACCACATACTAAGTTAAAAACCAAAAATCCTCAGACTAAAGAACTGTGGTGGTTTGACCAAGTAGCACAGCAGTGTGGGCCACTGCCAACCTCATGG
>NW_010264579.1:0-4559 GCF_000690775.1 Eurypyga helias
CCAACCCAAACCATTTTATGATTTTCTAAGGAAAATTATTTCTTCAGTTGCCCCTCTTGAAAAATGAATGAGAGTTATGAAAATAACTAGTTATGATCATGCTGGTAGCTAGCTGCTCCAGAGCATAGCTTTGTTGCTTCTCTTGGCTTCTTGGTTCTAGGAGTTGGACATCTGAAATGCTGTTATGCAGACTCAGGTGATGAGAGCTGGAAGAGATTATCCCCAGGTTTACTCTGAAACTATTCGAGGATGGCAGACCTTACCTGGTGTTTGCATGGGTGCTTGGGTTAACCCCCACCCCCTGTTTTCCCGGCTTTTGCTGTGATCACAGTTTCATGACTTTCCATGGGAGGGTTTCTCTTGATCGGTCTTCTACCCAGTCCTGTGGCAGCTTTGTGAAGAGAAGGAGGAAAGAATTAGTTTATCTGATCTTCCCACTTGTGACAGGCAGCCACATAACTTCTGCAGTGTCAGTTATGCACCTAAACTGTTCTCAAGAGCAGAAGAGTGCATAGTTCTAGTGTGTTTGCTACCTATTACTACCCGTCTCCAAGATCCTGACTGATTTAGCAGGTGAACTGAGGATGCGTCAAAGAACTCACTTTTTACAGATGAATGTTAATAACAGCTTAAGTTTTGGTTTCGGTTTTGCTCTTCTTTGCAAGGCCAAAGCAGTGCCTGTCATCATTTCTGGTTTCTGAAATGACCAGCAGGCTGACATTGGTGGGAAGAAAGGAAGCTGAATCTGGCTTGAGCTCATACAGGAAAACCTGGGGTTCGATGGCTTGTTTGTAGGTTATTTCAAGTTTGTGCCAGTTCTGAGATATATCAAAGAATGGACATAGTGGGGTTTTCTTGTTCAGTTGTTGAAAACACTGTGACCAGACTTTGTGGGTTTAAATGCACCTCAGTGTTATGATTAAGCATTTCTCCTAAATCTCACTTTTAAGAATCTAATATTTAACATTTATCTAGGTAAGAAATAAAGAGATTCTTAGAGAGTGTAGTCATCTGTCTGCATTTATACACAAATTCACGTTTTGCTTTTTCATCAGTACTTGTCTGCATGGAGTTCAGGTCGATAGATACCTCCCAGGTCAGCCCAAATAGATTTTTGGATGCCTCTGAGTGGATGGGTTAGCCCTAATTTCCATTTTTCGTAATGGGAACACTTACTGGTATTGATTAAAAAGCCTGCTGAAGAACCTCTGCAGTCACTGGTTTCTAGGTGTCTGTCTGGGTTAATTCTGAATGATTACTCTGATGTTGGTGCAGATCTTTTATCAGTCTGTTCTAATTTTTTTCATGATAGCTGGGGTCCTGAATATCCAGTGTGAATTGTGAAGCCCATCTAGCTGCTGTGTATGAGCACAAAAACTTCAAGACCAAAACCAGAATTAAATCTTTTCATGCAGATTATTACTGTGAGTTAGGCAACAGTGACTCTATTTAAAAGATTGTCTGTGTATCTCTTCCCAATCCCTTTTTTCCTTGGGCTGTGCCTTACCTTTGCTCACATCTCCCTGAGGAGGACATGGCTTTCAGTGAAGCACAGAGACCAAGCAACAAGATCTTCTCCTAGTTTTAGTTTAATGAAAACAAACATATTTCTTTTAGTGATAACAGACTTACCCATGCTTTTAGTTATTGCATATTTTTAAATTTATTGTTACAATCCTAAACAACAGCATTTATGGTACAATGCTTTTACAGATGCAGTTGTTTAGCTTTAATTGTTATTTCTAGAATGCTGCTGATGCTTTGAAAGTTCATTAAAGAATTAAATGTCTTTTCATTAGTTCTAGAATAAATGCCTGTGTTCAGCTTCTGAAGAACTCTGCCTTACCGACACACACAAACAACCAAGTTACTTTGTTAGCCTAGGATAATGGATCCCTACTCACCTTTTCTGCACTGCAAAGTTTCTTCATAGATGCTCCTTTCATAGCCCCAAATCTGTAGAAGGCTTACACTTCCTCTTCTCTGCTCAGCTTCTCTTAGCTGAAATAGCTGCGCTTCGCAGGCAGGAAGCAATGACGCAACCTGGCTCGTTCTGAGCTTTTATTGGTCATACTTAGAAGTATCCTGTTAATATTTCACATACCTGCGGTGTCTGTGAACTGATATATTTCTAGTACCCTTGAACAGGCAAGCTTTTAGAATATTTCCAGTGTGGTCAAACTGGGCTGCCGCCCTATCTGTCGTTTTAAAATGCATTTTTAAATGTTTGTGGTATTAATGACAGCATATTTTTGGTTGGCGTTTATATGCAAAGGGATCTGCAAGAATATGCATCTTGGTTATGTAAAAGTGTCTAATAAGCACAATGTAAATGTATTTTCTGTAGAGTATAGTCTGGTTTTTTGTGGAAATCCCCACTTTATTTATATTGCCGTGGATAGTAGTCAGTCTGAAAGTGACAGAAACTCGCAACATTTGAAATGAGAAGTTGGATTCAGTTGAGTACACAGCTTCGTTTATGCCTGTACTTGTCATATTTTACTAACACAACAGCAGTGTTTCTGTATTTTATTGGCTGTCTAAAATAATAACATAGTTATTTAAGAGTTTTGCAGAAAAATGCTGTATGAAGGAAGGTTTTAGCCTTTATTAAAATGGAGTAAAAGTCCACTGCAACAGACGTCGTTGGTAGGATGAGAGTATTCACAAAGGCTGATAGGTAAAGTAGGCTAATTTCCCATGTTTTCTCTTTGTTGACTCAAAGAAAGACCCAGTCTTTGAAAGGGTCAGAGAAGGAGGTCATTCCAAATTCTCTGTAGAGCACTCACTAGCTCCAGGTCTCTTATCAGTCTGTGGGACACTGAAGCACACTGTGGAGACTTCGTTACCTCTTGTGGCCTCTGTTTTTTTTTCCCCCAGAATGAAGCAGAGGTGTGTTGAGGAAGGGAACAGTAATGTTTCAGTCTTTTGCTGGCATCAGTCAAGAACTTGCCAGGAGATGCATGTGGTGCCAGAAGTGACAAAGTCCTGTAGGTCAGATGTAGCCATAATCAGGTTTGTTTCTGGGGACATCTTTCTTCACCGACTGTCACAGTAACATAGGTAGGTGATCTTCGCTTAAAGCTGAAGATAACTTCTGTGAAAAGCACCCTCTGTGCTCGAGTCGTGTAACTTACCCCAGCTGGATTTGTGTTTTTGTCATTGTGTGCAGGTATTTGCATAGGTCAGTGTGATGGGTGAAGTAATCACAGGGAGGGTCTTGTGTATGGTTTTCCGTGTGCATATTAATACCATCTCTAAATATTTGTTCTTTCCTGCTTAGGTGAACAAATACCAAACTTAATTTTTGTGATCATTCCAAAGACCTCTTAAATGCAACAAGCTGCAAATCCTACCCAGCCTGTCCTATAGAAACACAAATCTATTAAGAAGTGCTTAGTATTTTATGATTAAGGAGTATCTTAAAAGGACTAACCAGTGTTGAAAATTCTTCAGTGGCTTTATCATTAGCAAAACAACTCTGGAGCATACTCCAGCAGGATGAGTCACTCATACATGCTGTTAGCAAGTTTAGTGAAAGCTTATTGAAATTCACTGGCACATATATATTTTTTAACAGGTTTAAAAAAGAGCGTGTGGCTCCTGGAAGAGAATATCTAGGCTTTTGAACTCTCCTAGGCTAGAGTACTTTACTTGGGAGAAATAACGTACAGGAGTCTGGCGGTCCCTTCCAACCTGCACTGTGCTATGCATGTAGCAAAACAGGCAAGTGGATAGACAGTTCCCCCCTTAGCTAAAGAGGGAGTGCAGAAGTAATTCTGGATTTGGATGGAAGCCAGGCAGGTGCTGAGGCTGGGTTTGGAAAAGTTGTACGCAGTGAACTGCGTCTTGGCTTACTGTCTCCTTGGGGAAGGGTTGGGAGGGTCTGCTCTGGTGCTGGCAGGCTGGGAGGCCTCTCCCCTGTGCACGGATGGGCAGCTCTGGCTGGCAGGGCTGTGGTGACAAGAGGTGTTGTCACTGCCAGCAAGCATGTGCTAGTTCTCGTCTAGGTGCTGGGGCTGGCTGCAGCTGCAGGGTGCTGAAAGTTTGGCCGTAAACTCCCCAGCGAAGAGCTGCAGTAACTGTGGTTTGCAAGAGGCAGCGGGCCCTTCTGCTGTGCCGCATTCCCCTGGCACTTTGGTTTCTGGTGTAGGAAGCACCTGACTCTGTTTTTGTTTTCTTCTCCTTCTGTACTGTTTTATCAGCTAGAGATGAGTGTCTTGCATTGGTTTCCCTCCGGATGAGTGAGTACTTCTACCACTCCAGCTTTTACTGAAATAAATGCTCAGTTCCCTCCAGGGTCTTTTTTTGCTGTTCTGAAGTTTAGGAAGAAAGATGATCCTTTTAGTTGCATTATGTTGTGTTGAAGCCATTTTTGAGCAGTTAGACGCTAAGCCAACGTACTTCACGTCTGAGGATGAGGCAGGGTGCACACGTGGTCTGTTACGGTGCCTTTGCTGACTGGCAGTAAGCCTTAGAAGAAATGAACTTGGTAACTTGATCAGTGTGGAAGTGCAGCACTGAAGGGGTTGTCTTTGCGTGGTTGCTTTTGCAGCAGG
>NW_010264579.1:4570-10288 GCF_000690775.1 Eurypyga helias
AGTCATGGTGTGGAAAGGTATGTTTTGCCTCTCCACTTCCCGTGCAGTGGAAGCTTTGTCCAGCTGATCCAGAGAAGTGTTCTGCACGCAGAGGGGCAGAAGAATCACCCTCCACTTCAGCTTGGTAAGGAGCAGGCTTGAAGTTCTCCTTCCAAACTTTCCATCACTTGGACCTACTGAAAAGAAAGAACTGAGGCTTCTTGTACAGTCCAGTGCGCCAGTGCTGCAGGATGCAACTCTCCTGTGCGTCGGTTTGTTAACTCGCTAGCTTGCCGCTGTGGGTGAGTTCACCTGCAGTTTGGGGTTACTGTTTTCAACCTTGATGACTTTGTGCTTCATTTTTTTTTATTCCCATATTGTGTTGTACCATAGTGAAGGTTTAAGAATAGACTCCAGGTTAAAAGTTGTCATGGCACTGAATGCATACAGTTACTGCATTGCATAAACTCACTGCATACTTGGAAAAAATTGTTTCTATTTATGCCATATGTGTGTTACTCAGAGGCTGCATCGTGGCATAGCTGTACATCCTGTCCCAGTCCTCAACCTGCGACTGAGTGTAAGTGCTGCATGAGCAGAGCTGAAGGAATGGGAAACAGAGCAGCTTACAAGGACTGCAGCCTAGTTAGCTGTACCTGACATGTCCTAATTACTGTCACATTTTGCTTTCTCTTCTGTGTTTTGTTAGGATTTGACATCGTTTGAGGAAGGAATTTCTGATTTTTTTTTTTTTTTGTTACTTTAAAAGAAGTCAGTAATGAAATCAACATGCCATGTTTCTCCTGTCTGTTGGTTTGGTGTTTTTTTTTTTTCCCCCCCCCCTCCTTCTCTTGTACGGCCAGGAGACATTCTGTGTCACTAAATACAGATGTCTGAGAATGGGGTTGTGGACTGGAGACAGTGGTTTGTTGTGCAGCAGCAATCTCAGAATGTATGTAGTCTAATTTTGGCTCGTGGTAAGTACCTACACAGCTCCATGCTTGATGGTGAACCCACATTGCCTTTGGCAGATTTCTTAAAATGTTTTTCTGTGTTCTGCTTTCCACCTGTCTTCTGTTGTGCTGGGAAGCAGCCTTTTTTTCCCCAAAAGTAGATTTCTCATGACAGATACTTCATAGTTGTTTGAAACCTGTGTGAATACTCAGCTTTTTTATTTTCTTTTTAAAATCTCTATTCATTGTCAGGAGCTATTCAGTTGGTTAGTTGTTCCAGTTTGGAAGTGTCTAGGAGAGCTTTTTCAAATGCTCTTTCCTGGCTAAGTATGTGTGTGGTATGTGATATTTTTACTATTAAGAAGCTCTTAGAAGTCTCAGGTGTGTAGGAGTACTGTTCTGAAACTTGATATGCCTCCTAGGGATAGAGCTAATGTTTCAAGAGAAATGTCTTTATTGGGAGCTACGTGTACTCAGATTCTTGTGACAAAGTCTAGTACAGAAGTAGAGAAAACTGTTTTGACTCCTCCAGAGTTCGGGAACTTGGAAAACCTTTGCTCAGTTACTTCCCTGAGTATATGTAAGCAGAAATTGAATAATTAAAAATTGCTACCTATGCTTTAGCGTACCACTGAAGGGTTTAATCAAAAAGTACCTGAAGTGAGAGTGACCTTTGCAAGTATTTGAATTAGAGTAAGCACTGTCCTTTAAATGCAAGGGCACCTTGCTGTGTGTCCCATTCCTGTGCGTGGTGCCCAGCCCTGGCAGGTAGCTTGCTTTGGTGAAGTGAGAGTCTCCTAACGTTGTTCTGCTCGTACCGCCTGTCTCTGGCACAGATTAACCTACACAATAACGTGCTAAGGTTGTGGAGTTTGGTGTGCTGTGCTGAAGCTGAGCTGACATGAGAGGGAGCATTCAGGATGGTAAAGGGGCTTTCGTAATCCATACTGGGACAAAGCAACTCAATTCCTGGCACACGGCAGCGAATCTGGTTAGTTGGGATCTCTCCAAGGCAAGGTTGCTTGGTGTGTAGGCTCACTGCTGTCCTTGGAGGCAAATGGAGGAGAAGCTGGGTGTGAGTAAGCTCAGTGCACCTGAACTGTGCGACAAGGCCAGGTCATTGCCAACCATATTCTGGGCTGCATCCGGAGAAGTGTGGCCAGCAGGTCGAGGCAGGGGATTCAGCCCCTCTACTCTGCTCTGGTGAGACCCCACCTGGAGTGCTGCGTCCAGCTGTGGAATAAGAAGGATATAGACTGGTTGGAGTGTGTCCAGAGGAGGCCACGAAGATGCTCTGAGGGCTGGAGCCCCTCTGCTATGGGGACAGGCTGAGAGAGTTGGGCTTGTTCAGCCTGGAGAAGAGAAGGCTCCGGGGAGCCCTTATAGCACCTTCCAGTACCTGAAGAGGCTACAAGGAAGCTGAGGGGGACTTTTTACAAGGGCCTGTAGTGACAGGACAAGGGGGAACGGGTTTAAACTGAAAGTGGGGAGGTTTAGATTAGATGTCAGGCAGAAATTCTTTCTGGAGAGGGTGGTGAGGCACTGGCACAGGTTGCCCAGAGAAGCTGGGGATGCCCCATCCCTGGAAGTGTTCAAGGCCAGGCTGGATGAGGCTTTGAGCAACCTGGTCTAGTGGAAGGTGTCCCTGCCCATGGCAGGGGGGTTAGAACTGGATGGTCTTCAAGGACCCTTCCAAACCAAACCATTCTATGATGCTGTGATGGATGCTGTGAGCTGGCAAAGGAAGACAACAGTGCTGGCTGCGAGCAGATGATGTCAGAGCAGTCACTGTCTTTGCAGATGCAGACCTGGGTCCTTTCAGAGGACCCCACACATTCAACTACTCTGTTCAACTACTCTACTCAGTAGCCTCTACTCTATTCCACTACAAATACATATATGTATATTCTACACACACATGCCCTTTAGAGGGAAGGAGGTGAAAATCCTGGGTTTTCTCATGACAAGAAGCTGGCAGAATAAAGCAGTGCATAGATTTGAAGTTCAGTAATTTAAGCAGCAGTCTTCTTTGTGTAGACATTGTGTTTGGTAAAGATGGCTTTCAAAGGGGATGGGCCAGTGAACGTTAACTGGGATTTGTGTGCCTCATATTCTCTGCCCTTTTCATCCTTTACCTGCAAATCATACTGGCTGTCAATACGTTTTTATTTTTGTCCTAGAGTATCTGGGACATTGCTCTCGTTTGCTTGTCACTGAGCTCTGTGGTGTGTGGTGATACGGGCCACCAAATTCATGGCACTTACCAAAACAGCAGAAATAAGAAGGGAGTGCAGAGCTTGTTTTTGAACAAGGCACAGTAGCGGAAGAAAGGGCAGTGAAGGTGGTGGGATGTTGAACATCTCTGTATTCCATCTTCTTTCCAGTTGGACAGCATATGGAGGTGATCATAAGAACTATGCCAGCAGCCCATGGTTCACAGTGCTCATTACTGTATAGGATGATGTGGTTTATTTCCAAGACGATGGGGCTTAAACTGTCACAGTTATTGGGTGAGTGCTTGTAGTAGGGATCTAGGATCTGACTTCTCTACTGCCAGACAGTTCTTAGCCCAGTGCTTATACTGCCCGGTACTGAGATCTCTTGACATTTGAAAATGAGGCTTAGCCTCCAATAAGAAACAGTTTTGTGAAACATGTTTTGACCACTGCTGTGTTGCAGATTGATTACTGCATCAATGCTGCCATCTGCGGATCTTCAGCTAGCATAGCAACAGATCTTTGAAACGGCAGAAAAGAGGTATAAGAAGGTCATTCCTTTATACACCTGCACTACTTAGCCAGTTGTGCAGGAAAACTGATGATAAAGAGGGAAAATTGTTTTAACTCCCCCAAGGGAGGGAGGTACCACATAGCGTGGAATCTTTGATCTTTCCTATAGTTGCAGAACGGTGAATTCTGTTATACTTGCATTTCTTTCTGTAAAATTGGATACAATTCTAAGAATGTTTTGTAAGTGAAGGGTTCATTACTGTGTACAGTCTGAATTTACCTTGGAAAACAGAGGAATTGGAAGACATCTAATGGGGGAAGGAGAAGAAGGACTGGATACAACATTTGCCATTCTTCTTCTGGCTTTGTTATATAACACAAGGATGAAAACCAAAATTAAAAAAGAACCCTGTGCTTTTAATGCCACCCACCTCCTGATTTTGTTGCAGTTTATTTGTTCGATATGTCTCTATCAAAATAAGGCACAATAGCAAGCACATTCTTACCATAGCACTTCATTTTTCTAAAGGAGTGGTTGTTTGTGTTCTGAAAGTTTTAGGATTAAATTATTTCATGAAAACAATGCCTCCTTTCCTACATGGGAATAGGGGGCCTCCTGTTTAGCTGAATAGTTGACCATTGAAGATTATTTTCAATTTACATGGGGATGATCAGCTACAAAAATCAACTTTTCTCTCTGTCTTTACTGTGGTTGTTTTTCCCCCCTTCTCTTCCTCTTTCCGGAAGTAGCAACACCTTGTTTGTTCCTCATGTTCAACCATAGTAAAGGAAGACAGGGATGTGGAAATCCCTTTGGAATTCAAAAGGAAATCCTGCATCTAATTGTAGATGTCTATGCCAAACAATTCTGTACAAATGATAATTTCGGCTATTGTTTGCAAATTGGCTTACTGTCAGTGGTGCCCCATGTTACTTGATCTGAAGGGAAACAGTCTTGAAGTAGTTATTACATCCTAGAAACAAGCTGTAGAAGTTCTGCTGTGAGCATAGATTGCTACAACGTTTTTGTGTTAGGGATCTGGTATCCTGTCATACAAGGGATAAAATATCCCCCTCCATTAGGGAAGGAACTGCCTCGTTCCAATGGTGATCTGTGTAGCTCTCTTCCTTTCCCTTGTATTTGTAGAGCAGCTAATGGATTGGGTTGAGAGGGAAAGGAAGAAAAAGGGATGAATAATTCTTAAAAGCAGTTGGAGATGTTATTACTATGAGGAGATACTGTGTCTGTCACGTCTTTGCAGAATAAAGAGTGTGTGGTTGCTCTCTTAGGATAGAGAGAAGGAGGGTAATTGAGTAACCTCACAAAGGAAGGTCTTGCAGTGACTGATGCTCTAAAAAAACTCCTCTTGATTTTAAAAAAGTATTGGACAGAAGTTGTTTGGGTAAGTTCAGTCATTTTCTGAGAAGGCAGAGTTGTATGATTGAGACTTTAAAAACCAAACAGGCATGAGGCAGAAGACAGTGCATATGGTTAGTAAGAAGACTAAGGTGGTTGCTTCACTAAAGAATTTAAGAAGTTAGAATGTCTCTTTTTCAGAGTTAAAGGACCTTGCAGACTTTCTATATGAATAAGAATATTTGTTGGTGAGACTGTCTTTTTAAATTTCCTCTTTATTTTTATTTTATGCTTACCGAATGCTCTCCTTTTGTTTAGTCATCACTTTGCTTCAGACACCTTGGTCTGTAGTTGTGAAAAGGGGTTATATGGTGGTCTTAATGGGGAAGTATTTTTTGCAAAGAAATCACTTCTTTGCTACAGCTTTTCTATTTTGTTTCTGTTTTGTCATGAACAAGCTAAGCAATTTCCTGCCAGCAACTTGGGCCTTGGAACACTTACAAAGCTGTCTTTGGAAAATCAAAAGATGAGCTACAGCCATAGGTCAAAAGAAGGTGTGAATGGTGTCTTAACAAAGGAAACCCAAAAGTGTGGGCAAAGTTTTGATTTTCAAGTTTTGTGATATAAGTGAAATTGTGTGAATAAGATGAACATTAAAACCTCTGTTTACTAGTCACAGCTCAATGTCTGAGTGGAGATC
>NW_010264580.1:0-920 GCF_000690775.1 Eurypyga helias
TTTGCTAGCCGGAGTTAAGCCACAACAGGGACGTGCAGAAAACTCAAGGCACACATGCATCAGGACCTGTGTGCTTCTGTGTCTCCCAAATTAAGAGAAAGAAATGGCAAGTTTGGGGCAAATCTAACATTTGCAATACAAGAGAAAGGGTGCGAAAAGGCTGCTCCTCCCAGGGAGAAGGCAAATTTGGCTTTGGCCCCTGCCCCAAAATCTGCTTATTCAACCCACTCCCAGAGTGGGATGCCCAGAGAGAGGCTTGGGAAGTGAGCAGCACCCAGCACCCCCAGCCTCCCCATCACGTCCCTGGGGCTCTGCATCCTGCCTGCTGCCTGATACGTTGCTCCTGCCAGAAAACAGCAGAGAGATGACCCTAAGGAAGAAAGGAAATGGGGCTATTTTCCCCCTCCCTGCTTCTCTCATGCAGGGTTTAAAATCCTTCTGGCAGAAAATCACAGCAGGGTTTGCTATACTTCATAAGGGGTTTAACTCTACCCTCCCCCAAGCATCATCTTCTGTCATAAGGTTTATTGCCTTGCAAGAAAGGGAAACTGCCTGCAAAGGAGCCACAGTGCAGAGAGAACAGGAGTGCAACAATCTCCGTACTCTACATGCAACCGCATTGCCAACAGCTCTGGCTGTATGCGCACAGCTGGGAGGCACGTTCTACTCCCTTCCCTGTGTCCTAAATTGGGTGGTTTGTGTCTTGGTGGGGCTGAGAGTGAGTAGCGCTAATGGGACACAGTTTAATGGAGTCAGCAGAAATTAGTAAGAGGGCAGAAATTAGGAAATGGTATAATCAAGAGCTTAAAAAATAGGGCAATGATGCAGGCACCAGCTTTAATATTTTATATAGCAGAAATAAATTATTGCTTAGAAGTCGTCGTGGTTTAACTCCGGCCAGTAATAAAATACCATGAAGC
>NW_010264581.1:0-1095 GCF_000690775.1 Eurypyga helias
TGTGAGAGCAGCTTCGTGGCATTTTATTAGCCGGAGTTATAACACAACTCTTGTCATAATACTAAATTTTTTTGGCAGCTGTACAAACTCACCCTCTTGTCAGACAAATGCACAATTTGTCTTGCCAGTGATCATGTTTCATTCACGTACTTGCCATGAGAACTGACTGTCAGTGTAGGAAGTATTTCCAGTTTGCTGCCCATCCCACCCCATTTAAAAGAAAGCGTTACCTGGAAGGGCTATGCGAGATAGTGGTTTGTTGATAACTGGAAGATGCAGGACTACCTCGCATGGAATTCTGAGTAATATTAAACTGCGACATCATCATTCCTGTTAAGAAGAAGATAGCAGCATTAGTTTAAATGCATTTCTATTTTCATCAGTCTTAAGTCTGTCATTTAATCAGTTTTAAGTCTCTCGTTTTAGAAATTGTTATATACAGAGAGATTATAAACTTCACAGACATTAACATCTACCTACAACTATGCAAAAACATTTTAAAAAGATGGATTCCATGTAACATGTCCATTTTACACAATGTCATAAAAAGTGTTCCCTAAAGAAGTATTAATTAAATTATCAGTATCAACAGTAGTTCCTTTACGTGTTTCTTAGCCAAAAACCTGCTAGTAAACAGAAACATTTTAAAACAGGATGTATACTCTACACCCCAGAACAGTATGTACAGTACTAATTCTGGCAATAAAAAGTGATTTGGAAACTTCACAACAAGTCAGAAGAACACAGAAAACTTACCTTACATTTTTAGTACAGGCAAAAAAAACAATTATCTCGGGCTCAGCAGTGGAAGATATTCTCCCTGCTCCCATAATGCCATAGTGGCTCCTTTCTAACCAGGGACAAAAGCTTTCTATTCCACCCCCACCTGACTTATAAGGAATATTGTCAAAGAAGATGCTGTAATATTTTCAATTGCAAATTGAATTGCAATTACAAAAGCTGTCTCAGAGAGGAAAAAGGATTCTTGCCCACAAATTGGCAGGGCTCATTGATAGGGGTTTAAACTAGGTTGGAAGGGGGAGGGGGGCAAAACCATTAGGGACACCAAAAAATGCCCAGAGCCTGGAGAAGAAT
>NW_010264582.1:0-17892 GCF_000690775.1 Eurypyga helias
TTGGCCTTGTTGAACTCCATGGAATGGAGTTCATGGAAAATCATGGAATGTACTTCTGGGCATATGGAGAAGGTGACTGGGAGCTGTCACCATGGTTTTATCAGGGCATATCACACCTGACCCACCTGATGGCCTTCTGGGAAGAAATGACTGGTGTGTGGATGGAGGGAGAGTGGTGGGTGTCATGTACCTGGGCTGCAGCAAGGCTCTTGACCCTGTCGCTGTTGTCACGTACAAGTTGGGCCATGATGTTTGGATGGATGGACAGCGAGACAGATAAACTGGTTGGATGATGGGACTCAGAGGGCAGTGGTCAACAGGTCATATCAGCCTGGAGCTTGACAAGAGGTGGGGCACTGCTGCGGTTTGTCTGGGACCTCTCCCGTTTAACATCTGTCGTGGTTTAACCCCAGCCAGCAGCTCAGCACAACCCAGCTGCTGGCTCACTCACTACAGTGGGATGGGGGAGAGAATTAGAAGAGTAAAGCTGAGAAAACTCATGGGTTGAGATAAAGACAGTTTAATAGGTAAAGCAAAAGCCACACATAGAAGGAAAGCAAACCAAGGAATTCATTCACCACTTCCCATGGTCAGGCAGGTGTTCAACCATCTCCAGGAAAGCAGGGCTCCATCACGTGTAATGGTTACTTGGGAAGGCAAATGTCATCACTCTGAATGTTACCCCCTTCCTTTTTCTTTCTCCAGCTCTGTATGCTGAACATGATGCCATATGGTCTGGAATATCCCTTTGGTCAGTTGGGGTCAGCTGTCCTGGCTGTCTCCCCTCCCAACTTCTCTTGCACTCCCCAGCCTACTCACTGGTGGGGTGAGGAGCAGAAAAGGCATTGACTCTTTGTCAGCACTGCTCAGCAGCAATGGAAACATCACTGTCTTATCAACAATTTTCAGTGCAAATCCAAAACACAGCTACGTACATAAGCTACTAAACCATACAAGGTATTATGAAGAAAATTAACTGCATTCCAGCCAAAACTAGTGTATATCTTTATCAGTGGCCTGCAGGAGATCACATGGCAAGAATTCATGAGTCCCTAAAATAAAATCACAATTAATAAGGTATTTTTATCCCTTTTTTCTAACTCTGCTAATGTAACTGCAGTATTTAATACACTGGACTTGATGTGATTTTTCTAGGAATAGACATTTGAATTTATTTACAATAATTCCAAATGGATGCAGAGATGAAAAAAGCCCTCTGTGAGTTGTTTTCATGTAAAACTTAGGAAGTAAGCTTAAGCCTCATCTCTAGTTTGAAATTCTTAATTAAAAACCAAACAAAAAAAAATCAAAGCAAGGATATCTTTTATAGCTGATAATTTCCTCTTTTAACAAGAGATCAATGCCCCAACATGACAGCAAATGACCTTGAGTCATTAGAAGTATCATTTTCTTATTATGAGGCCAGTTCCTGTAAGAGTAGAGAGAGAGCTTAATTTTGTGTGCATGCTGTACTATAGCAACAGATACTCTATATGCACTTTCAACTAGTTAGTTGTGGGTTTCTGCTAAGTGTTGAATTGTGTACTTTCTAATCTGAATGATGCTTTATGTTTTTCAAAGCTTTCCACCTTTCATTTAGACTGTCACATTTAAGAGACAGGTGACAGGGGCATCACTGGGAGTCTGATCATCCAGTCTGATGGGAGGATACTCCGTGAATGTAGGTGCACCAAGACCAATTTAAATCTTAATGATGCTGAACATATAAAAATTTTAAAGAATTTGTTGGTCTTTGCAGGGTCTCTTTACTTTTTTCTGCCTTCTACTTTGATATAGTTTAGTTGTGCATAACTTCATCTCAGTGGAAAATTTGCAGAACTCTCTCTTTTCTCTTTTCTTTCCTGTCCTTGTATTCTACTTTGAAGATGTGTACAGATCTCGTGATCGGAGATACCAAAGGCAAACTCAGTTTGTTAAAATGCGAGCAAAGCTGATTAAAATTCCTGTGGGTTGTACAAAGCACCATAAATGGGGCAATCTCTTGGATGTCCTAGCACTGAAAAATCTTGGATGGGCTATTTATCTGTCAAACTGAAACCTTCTGAATAGATCTTCATTTGGCAAATCATCCAGAACTGGTACCAGCTCTTGAGTGAGAGCACAGATGTCATATTTCATCCTGACCTAAACACCTGTCAAACCGCATGGTGCTGGCCTCTTGGGCACCAACAAATCATGACCCTGCTAGGAGCACACTGGGACATTTTAACGTACTTTTTATAAATGTAAAATAGTTAATGACTTCAGTATATAACAGATAAGGTTTTGGGATTTTTTCAGTTGGCAGATTCCCATTTTCCCCTTTCCCATTTGGCTCTGATTTTTCATTTGAAGCATGTTGCTTCCAAAACGGATACCCTATCAAAAACTGAGTAGGCATCTAACTGATCTGAGCACAAAGGGTCATTGCCTGTAAGTAGGAGGCTATGATTAATCTCACATCATTGTTTTCAAAAACTTAATTCAACAGTCGTAGTGTGTAGAAAGCAAACTAAACTGAAAATTTCAAGACTCATATCAAGATAAATTTTCATTTTCTAGACAGGGAAGTTCAGTGGCTACATCAGGATTTGGGAGTTTAAAATTCTCGCTTTGAAATAGGCTGAACATCTGAGCGTGGGTAGTTCACATAGGTCAGGCTTTTCTAAGGGCAAAGCCCAACTGAAAACGCAGGGAGTTCAGCTTCTGCATATCTCCGAGGATTTGGTTCCAAGTGCCCCAAAAATCACAAATGCTATTTACACAGAAAACTTCTGTGATTGTTTCCGACAAACTGACCAGTAGGGCAGGGATTGAGAAATACATTAATTTTTCCCTTTGAGCTAGGAGCAGACAGCATCATGAGCAAGGCAGGAGACAGCGAGGCCAGGCAGTGTGCTGACAGCCAGGGACCCACCATATCTATACAGACTGGCCTGTGGCCATGGGGCCAGTCTAAGGTGAAGTTGGGACATCCCGTGAGCAAGGCAGGGATGTGAGACAGAAGACTGGGCACCAGGATGCCTACACCACAGTTCTATCAATGACCAAAGGCAGAGGTCTGAGCTCCTGCCAAGGGAGGTGGCCCCAGATGGGGTGACCCAGAGGGTTTTTTGGCAGCCCAGCTGTTTTCATAGCAGCCTGATCCCAGGTTATGCAGCTGTGCCGTATTGGATCCAGTTTGAACACAGGCAGCTCAGGCCCCAGGGAAAGATGTGGGGAAAGAGATTTTTCTCAGCCCCTCTATTGAAAATCAGATCTGAATCTTCCTGTATCTCTAAACCCCCAAAAATGTATGCAATCTTCAGTGGTGTCAGGAAGGTAAACTCATTAAATACTACTTGGGGAGTTGTAAGGATAGTACATAATGAGATTCCCCCTAATAATGAACTCACTGGCAGTTGTTGGTATCCATCTGTTATTTATTATTGGGTTGGGTCTTAACAGTAAGCTCAGGGCTAGTATTTCTTGGTACTGCCTAGGTGTTTCTACCTGGACTTCTGTAAGGCCTTTGACACAGTCCCCCACAACATTCTTACCTCTATTTTTCCTGTATTTTTCCAGTAGCTCTGTTTTTGGGGGAGAGAGTTTTATTGGTTTGTTGAGCTGCATGTAGAGTCACAAAGATAGTTAATAGGGGTTAAAGTAAACTGAAGGAAATGGAATAGAAAAGGATAACCTTAGGCACAAAAAATATTCCGTTTCTGAAATTTTACTTGCAGGGTTTCAGACTAGAAACTTTTTTATAGTTGATTTGAGAAAACTGATGTTATGTATATGTAATACAATTACAGAAATAATCTCTGCACAAATGCAAACTGAGGAAGGATATTATTATGAAGGCCAGTAAGAAATTTTACTTATCAGAGAACTTACTTCTCCTCGAAAGACTTTTAATATTCAACTGTTTAAAAATAAAATTAAGGTTTAATTTTTTTCAGGACTAAATTCTAGGCAGACAGTGCAAAAGGAAAAATGTGCAACTGAGCCATATTTCTGGGTAATAAGAGTCTTAGTTCTAAATCCTAATGTCCTCCTGCTAGGTAGGCTCAGTCCATGTATATTTTAAATCTGACCAGAAATGTTGAATATGTTCTCCAGGACAGTGGACCTCTTATACAAGGAAGAATGACTATTTAGCTAATTAAAGCAAAAGTAGCTTTCTAGTTACTTTTTGGATGACAAGGGCAGGCTCACGGTGTGCCTGTAATCACAGCAATTGTCTCAGACCTGTGACAGTATACACAGCACACAGCAAGTGGCATGGCATCAGCAGAATCAAGGAGACAATAAAGAGTGGGTAAGTGGGAATGCAGCCTGGAATCACAGGAGAGATGATAATAACACCTCACAATTGAGGTAAATCAGAACTTTGCAGGACGAAGCTCGGCTTATTCAAGCATGAATAGGATAAAAGTCATGTTGCTGTTCCACACCTAAGACTGCTGCACAGACAGTGTGTGTTTCTGTGGTTGTCATGCATGCCTGTCAGTTCCTGAGTGTTTTATTCTCATTGCTGTAGGTGCAGTGATGAAACTTGGAATGAGCAGACATCGGTTTATGCAATAATCTTCATTCTGGTAGTGTGGACTGCCCATCCTTCCAGTGGATACTGGGGTCCCTGTGCCATCAGCCTATCAATCACATCAGGTTAGAGTTGCATCCTTTGAGCTTGTAACTCTCCCAAAGGGATGAAATCTGTTGTAGCTAGAGATGTCAGTGACTGTGGCTGAAAACTCAAGAGCTGTAAGGCAGTGAGATTTTTTCCTGCTTAGCCTTTGTAAAATTATGATTTCTCTCCTGAACAGAAGACAGGTACTGCTTGCATTTCTCTTCCTGCTGGGAATACATGGAAGGAGTAAAAACTTGTCCTGGCTCTGATTTTCTTCTGGCCATAGGAAGAGATATCTTACATGTGGTTTTCCTAGGCACGTCCTGTTTTGCTCCTGAAAACTTTGCTCAGGAAGATTTAAGGTCTTCATTAATTTGTCTGCAATTGCTCCATGCCCAGTAGCCCTAACAAGTCAATCAGATTGTGTGCAGGCTAATAATGTTTGAGTTTTCTAAATGTCTGAACAAGCCAGAACTGCATGCCTGTTCCGTAGTATGGCCACCTACAATGAACACAAAACTTCCGGCAATCACCAATGCAGTAACTGTGACAGGCTCGGAAAATGTCATGCTTGCTTCGCTGGCTCTCAGGGAGCACAGGTGTACAGGGCACACTGGTCTGCTCTGAAGGACAGCAGTTTGTGGGCACTGTGAGCAACACAAACATTTCTGGGTGAGTGGTGTGTAAGGCCTTCATTTGAAGAGCTTTTACCTTCTGAAACTGCACCATTCATACGCTTCACACTTTTTCTGCTTGGCATGAGCAGTTTCATTCAGAAAGCAATTCCCTTAATAGCTGAATTATCTCAGCAGTAAGTCCAAGATATTAGAGATGATAAAGACCAATTTGTACATTTTGGCCTACCTCTCTGCAAAGGGTTAAACCAGTTGTACAACCACTTTGGTTTTGTCTATTGAGTTTTATTTGTCTCAGCTGACAGGTTTTCTATTATACCTGGGGGAGTGCTCCTTGGCATGATGCACTCCCCTTCTAGGAGTTTATCTAGACAATTGGCTTAGATTTTCCTTTCTTAATTTTAATTTTCTTTCAGAATTTTAATATTCTCCTCTATGCTACCTGAGATATCTCTTTTCTCTGCTTAGTTTTCATATCCTTCAACTGTTTGTTAATGGTTATCTTGATGCCTTTTAAGCATTCCATAGCCAGGCCATATTTATTTAGATCTTCTCATCTTTCTTCCTAAGTCAATGCCTCCAGCCCACTTTAATCATATCGGTGGCTTTGCACTGACCTCTCCCCAATTTACAACTCTTCTCAATAATGAGAATTTCAGGGCTAAACACAATTTTCTGGCAACAGCCACACACTGTAGAGAAATTATTTTACCTGTGATTTCAAATGTGATGTATGTGCAGCTGCAATCTATATTTTCCCCCTGCAGTTTAACATTGGAAGGTCTGTTTGCTGTCAGGATTACCTAATTTGCTATGAGATGCCCGCTGTTGTTTGGTTTTTTTTTCCTTCCGTACCTTTTTTTTTTTTTCCTGACATCCATACAAATTATGAATGGGAAAAAATTATTCAGAAAAATGTGGAGATCAAGGGCACATGGAAACCACATCTAAATGATGTGGAAATGCGTGGAGGTTTTTCACATTTTTACTGAAAACATCATGAATATGGGCATAGTTGCTCTCCTTATGCAACAGACTCCATGAGTATGCACTGCATAGGAGAGCAGAGTGTGCGTAATGGCTGTATTTCTGGGCGTTCTTGGTTTTAAGAAATTTCATCAAAATTAGTGATCTGGATGAAAATCCCTTTACAGGCCAATGGAGATGGAAGAAGTCAGTGCTGCCCAATTAAGTTCACCCCTTCTCTTTTTCCCAGCCTCAAATGCTGTTCCTGAAGTTGCTTTATGAAAGGTCTTCAAAGTGAAAATCGACAGCTTCTGTTTAATGTGACAGAGGAAAGAAAGCCAGCAGAGGGTAGCAAAACAGTAAAATGAGCAAGGTGAGAACCATAGAAGTTCATTTTAAGATTGCTTTTATTAGAGGCATATGCGGAGCATGAACTCAACGGAGTTTTGTTAAACAGGAAAATGTTTGCTGCGGTTGAGAACATTAGTGATGCACAGTTTCTTATTTAGAAAGACATCAACACTGGTGGAGGGGTGAATGAAGATGTAGTACAAGTCTGGCTTGTCACTTAGTAAGTGTCTTGTTGTTACTGTGAGCTCAACATTTCTAATCTTTCCTCACAGTGCTTATTTGTTGTCTAGATCCTCCTGAGTTCCTGGATAAACTGTTTGGAATTTGTAATAGGAAAAGGACTGACTACGGCAAAAGTGGGTCAGTGGAGAAGAAATCATACCCTGCAAACTTCAGACAGGATTATGGGGAAGAAATACTGTACTCCTTTAAGATTCAAGTTAAAAACCACATTCATTGCTAACATGTCTTGGCAACATCTGTTATTTTTTAACCTATTTTTTCTATAGCTTAACTCCTGCAATGATCACACTGTCTAACTTGTTACAAGAAGCGAGTGTTTCTCTTGACTATAAAATAGTCTGGTAAAATAATTATAAAATGTAGACGTATGAATTATGGGCACTCTCATAATGTGTTAAGGTGTTGGCTTTTTAGGGTTTTGTTTGTTTGTTTGTTTGTTTGTTTAGACAAATGACTGTTAGTAGCTCACACAAAATAGTCTCTTGAGTATACAGTTACAGACATGAGTACTCCTGGGTTGAGCCCTTCAGGAAGTGTCAGTGGGCTTACCGACCTTTTCGCAGTGTGACTGGGGTAGTATATTCAGTATTTCATTCAGATTTGCTGAATATTCATCCCATGTTTGTCCTCATTTTGGTGCATCTTCTTGTGGAAATCATGTGATGACCCAAGTGGTAAAAACACAGGAATCACAACAGATTTATTTGGTGTGAAAAAGGATATGACTGAAAGGAAAAGTGAGACTGGATGTTTACTAGGTGAGTACTAGCAACACACGCTATCCTTTGATCTACTTTCCATCTCTATGTGTAACAACATGGAGCAACTGGATATGACAAAAAGGCCTTTAGAAATGTCACACAAACTTGAACATTATAAATAGAAATAGTAACTAATTTTTTTTGGTTCTCACCTCTGTTTGACTAGTGATTCATGTGAATAATCAGTATTCAGTCTAGTGGTTTTTCTATGACTCAGTTTTTAGACTAAAAGAATGTATCCTTTCTCTGTTCAAATATATGTATGTTTATCCATGATGATTTAGCCATAAGCAGAACTCTAATGTGAAAAACACTACCATAAACCTTTATGTCTTCTTTGAGTAAGCTAGGATATTTGGAGGAGGTCTTCATTTTGTGTATGATTTCACTGCAATTAATGAAGCTTCAGATTCTAACCAGAATATAAATGGATGTCTGATTGCTTATGTATTCAGAGCAGTTATTTCTAATTTAAAAACCAGAACCTAATCATGCCACTTCCTTTGTTTTGGAAAGCTTTGCTCTAACATATTACCATTCATCATTTTCTTCAAGTTGCTGCAGATACAGAGTGAGAAAGAGATGGTGATTTTTTACTTTTATTTTCATTAGTGCATTTTGATAGGAGTAAGGAAAAAAACTGTTAGCCACATCAATGTATGTAATAGTAGAATGATGTTTTCAACCACTGCTAGCTGAAAGAAAAGAAAATGTTGAAAAATTTAATCAATAAAACGTCCAAAATTTGATCTTTAATTGAGAAAAAGCCTAAGTACCCAGTTCTTTGATAGATGAAAAATGAAAGTCTCTTTGCAGAGTTGAAGAGTGAAGGAGTAACCACTAACAACTCTGAAGCCTAGGTAACTTAAGATAGTTGGTCACTCAGTTACAACCTTTGATCTCCTGTCATCTTCACCTGCTACTCCTTGGGAGTTAGAGCCTTAGCACTGCTTTAAGGTGATGACCTCTCTTACAAAGGTCCTCAGGCTTCTGGAGTTTCATGTTAGTACCTATTGGAAGTCCTTTAAAGGTAGCTGAACAGTATGTAGCTTTTGTAGACAAACTTATGTGCTCCTTATTAGTATTTTTAGGGAATGCCAATAAATATGGAAAATGGTCATCCAGAAATTACTAATGTCAGTGGAAAACCCTGGGGGATTTTGAGAAAAGTTTTTATGTAAATTATTATACATTATGTAAATATAACTACAGATTTTATTCCAGACAGAAAGTTAACCTGCATTTAACAGGTGGTGAAATGGGCTTATGTAGCTTTTTTTTCCCTTCTTTCCCATTTTGGTCTAATCCTGGAGTAGCCAAGTGTCAGCTCTGGTTACATGTGTAAAACAGAATACCCACGATGGCTACAAGGCCACTTTTTTTTTCTGCCAGTTTTGAATAGCGTACAAACATCAGTTCAGCATCGAAGAGTCAGTCAGACACATCAGCATCCCAGCTTTTTGCTGGCACTACATCTTGGATGAACCTCTAAAGGAGTGGCATAGAAACCCAGGGGATCCAATCCACCACCAGTGAAGCAGAATTACCAGTCAAGATGAGTACAAGCAGATTTCCTTTCAGAGAGTCCCAGAACAAAAACTGTAAGAAGTAAAGACAGTTATGATGATTTTAGGTGCAGTCATGCTAGGTTTTCAGACACAGACATCCTGACAAAATCATGTGATATCCACATGCTGAACAATGACAAGAGCAAGATAGACTTGCTGTAACAGAGATTGGTTTGGCTGCATGTTCTTATGGGACACTAATCAGAGAATCGCTACCTACAGTCTTTCCAGGTACAAACCTTCCTGTGAAGTCAACAGGAATTTTCTATGCAAAAGGGCAGCAAGGTATGGCCATAATCCTGACAATCTGTTACCTAAACTGATGTTGTCATAGTCAGGTACTAAATAGGATTGTTAAGAAGTAAATCTGAGTCTTCTGCCAACCTATTACAAGTCAATGTCTGTGTGTCTCAAAAAACAAACACTGAACTGACAGGATTACTTTGTGCTCAGATAATAATAAACTGATGTCGTTCTATGGCATTCCACTGAATTTATAGGAGCTCTGTGGGCAACAAAATAAAATTCAACCTGCTATTTTTAGTGAACATACAAATTAAAGCTCAGAACAAGTCCTTGTTAGTCATGCTTAGCAATAACTTTTGCTGTGAATAAAGCACCTCTTTTCCTAGCTCAAAAAAATCTCTTTCAGCAACCGCTGCAGCTTCACTGAAGCTAAACAGTTTCTGCTGACACTAGAACTATTTAAGCATTGAATTGTTCCTTTGCAATGTTGAAGAACAACGCTTCATGATTCTTAGTGCTTTCCATAGACTGTCCGATGCAGTTTTGCTTTCTGTCTACAACTTGTCCGCTTCTTCTCTGACTTTCTCAGTGTAACTTTTTATATTCATAAGCATAAGTAAGGTGTGAATTGTCACTGTCATTGTGTCGTTCTTCTCTCTTTCAAGAACTGAAACCTCTGATCTTAGTTCAGCAGTTTATTAATCACAGCAATAATTGTCTTGGCGAAGTCAGTTCACAGTACGAGAAACGATTGGTGAAGATGAACAGGCATGTGTATATTTGCTGAGATATTTGTATCACCCGTTTCCCTTCACCATCACAATTACAACCAAGATGTATAAACCCACAGTTATTTGTAGGAGGAGTGCAAAGCATGGCAGGCACACTGCAGTAACTATTTTCAGCTGTCAAAGAGCAAATAAGAAAGTTTCCAAACTCTGTGTTTAAACACTGAACTCATCGATAACGAGCTTCATGCAGTAAAGCTATCACAGTTGTCTTACTGTTGGTTCCTCCATCAACAACATCACTTCCACTGCAATATCTCTGAATCTCTAATATCTTGGAGCAGCTGATTATCCAGGCTTGCAGCATGAGAAATAACCGGTGGTACAAATCCTGCCCCACCTTACAGCACTGTCCCAGAGCTAAGCTGCAATGCACGCGTTGCAACCTTGTTTGGACGGAGAGAGAAAGTAGGGTGTCCGGGAAGCACTCCCCTTGCATCAAGGGCAGAACTCCCATCCAGAGACAGGGAAAGGAGGGAAGCACGGGGTGGGGCTAAGAGATTTACCAGCAGTTTAAATTCACTGTGCTCAGCTCCTGGCCAGGGACGGGAATGTAAATTCGCATGAGCAGTGCCTGGGAAGCAGCACTCGGGATGCTCCACTGGACTGTCTGCATGGCACTTGGAGAAAAATTATTGCAGCCTTGATTTACTGCTTCCCCGGAGCTTTTATTCCTATTTGTTGTCTCTGTATAATAAATCTGCACCGTACCTAATTGTATCTGGACCAGATTGGTCAATTACTGGTGCCAATACATTTTTAGGCTTAGAGAAAACAAAATCAAGGTGCTAAAGGGAATGTTCCCACTAGACACTGAGGAGGCAAGGAACAATTACATGCTGAATTCAAGTGACATTTCATATGCTATTACTAACAGAAGTGCAAATGCATTACGAATCCTTGAACATGCCTCTTTAGCTCCTCATCTCCTGTAATCGCTTTTTCCTGTACATGTGTACTCTCTCAGACATACTGTTTTTAGAGAAAATTTTCAGAAAGTTCGAATATGAAACTTGAGTCATCCTTCAGTTTGGGCTGAATTTGAACTTTTTACCTACTTGTCAAAAAACTGACTGAATATACTGTTCCCTTGTTTCAGTCCATCAGGTTCCACAAAGGGACCATTTTTGTTCTCCATGTATGAGCACACCGTGGTGGGATTAATCATAAACCTGGGCCTGTGAGTGTCTGTGCGTGTGAATGATGCTTTCTGTGAGTTGAGTTGCGACCAAGAACAAAGTAAGGCCTAAGCCTCAGAAAGCAGCCTCTGTGCTCTCCTTTAAATGCACTAATTCATCTCTGGGCAAGAGGCTAGAACATACCAACCAGGTCCCCTGAGGACGAAGTGCCGTTTGTATCATGACAAACGCATAAGGCGAAGTCTTATATCAGATGTACTGTGCACTCTATTGACAAATTTGGAAAAATATGGCACTTTTCAGACCTTTCCTGCTTTCATGTTGCTGAAAAGTATTTCATCTTGAAATGTCATGTGGCAGTATGTATTAATGCGTAATTTTACATCAAACAGAGTCAGAATAAGGAAAAGGCCAGCACACTCCCATCCCTTTGCCTGTATTCAAATTTGAGTGTGAACTGACATTTTAAGAGTAAATGTGACAAAAATGTCGTATCTTGACAGTGTTCTTGAGTTTCTAGTTTACAGGGAAAGCTAGAGCTGGCTGGCCGTGTTGTGCTAAGGAGTAAAACTTCCTACTCTGTGATTCACGACGTGGCAGTCCTGCGTGCTTCTAACGACCTGCTCAGCCACTGAGCAGACTAAAAGGCAGCCTCGGGAAAGTCAGCTCGATGGAACAAATCAGCAAGCTGCTTAAGCAGCTTGCCAAATAGTAAAATTTAGAAAATGTAACAAGGTTGCAGTACCCTGGGGACATCTTTTGGCACATTATAGCTGGAACATTTTCTAATGTCTCACCACCTGAACTTGTTCTTAGATGAAACAATTAAGCTAGCAGATTTAAATCAATTTATAGTTCAGGAGACTAAGTTACATGAAAAAGAAGTTGCATATCACTTCTCAGGCTCTTTGTGCCTTCCCTAGGCTTTCCTTGCCCCGGTAGGACCCTCACTGTCTTGACTAGTGACAGACCGCAGCATCCTTCTCCACTGACCTCTGCTGCCAGAGCAGCTCGTGTGTGTTACCTGACCTGGGAAGGCAGACGCAAAGCATGATCCACCCTGCAAGCTGGAAAGGAACGTGTGGCAGAAAATAGCCTCTAGCATTTATTTTCCAGGCAAAGTGTTACTCCAGAGGTTACGGATGTTACTGCTCTCAGCTGTCCTGCCCTACGAGTCTTTCAAAAATGCCAACCTCATTGCATGGACCTAGCGTCCATGAGGATGGGTTAATGGTGAGAGGAAAAGCTGAAATGGAGGTGCACTTGCTCTTCTGCAGTCTGTATCATGGGGATGGTGGGTTCGACAGAGGGGGGGACACTGCAGCCATTTGCTCAAGGCTGTATGTCAGAGCCTGTGTTCCTGTGGCTTCACTGGCTGGGTCTCAGTCTGCCAAGCAAGCAGAGATGAATAAAATAAAATAAAAATTCTCATTAGCAGTGGAAAAAGATTACTGGATAATAAAGAAGAGTTTTGTGCATTTGTGGTAGTTTCTTTGATGAGGAAAGTGTCAACTTCTATGGCCATTATAGCTGTAGATCATTTTCTAGTACTTTAGGTTTCATTATGCTTCAGGCAGTAATGACTGTGTGACATTGTTCAGTGAACTTAGTTTCCAGGAGTAATACTATTCCAAACATTATGAATTAATTTGATAGTTGATTAAAGCTGATCGGAATAAATTCATTTAAACTTGCTATAGAGGTCATATACTTTTCCAAATAACACGTGGTGTGATTTTACAGTAGTTAATGGACATTTATCACTATGATTGAATGATTGCGTCTTCTGCATCGAGATGAGAATAATGGCCTAGAATAACACTCACTTTTGTTTGCACTTAAATAACCAGTCTTATTTCAGATAAAGATATAAGGAAGTAGTTGGTAATAATCACATTTCCGGATTAACTTTCTGAGTTTGATTTTGTGGTTTGTTTTTTTTTTTTTTGGGTGGGGGGGTGAGGTGTTGTTTGTTTTTGTTTGGGTTGTTTGTTTGTTTGTTTGTTTTTAGGGTAAGGTCAATTTTCCCTCCTTGGCTTGAGCTTTCTCTTTTTTGAAAAATTTGTATGACCTTCATTATCAAAGACTCTATGTGTGTATAGCTCTTAAACAGTAATGAATTCATTCTCATATTGTACTCTAAGGCTGAACAAATCTACCTCAATTCCAGGGGTCTCCTTAAAGAGTATGAAGCAAAATTCAGTTAGTGCAGAACCCCAGCGTACTTTTAATGTGTATTTATTCAGATCTTATATGATAAGCTGTGCTCCTCAGAAACTCAGCTATACATACCTAGTGAATGAAATTCTCCCAACACCAAATAAATATATGCTTCAGCCATCACAGTTATAAAAGGCCTCTTCATAGCAGTCAGAAAAGTCACAGAGCCTGCACTGAAGGCAAGAAAAGTCAATTCACTCCAGTCTTGCACATACCCCACCCTAGTGAATGGCAAAATAGACAGTCATGGCATCTTACCTAATGCGTTAAGACATCAGAGCTATCTGGACTATGGCAGGAGACAGTCCATAGATGCTTTTAATTTATTTTGAACTGTCTACACTCATATGAATTACAGCTGTGGAGCATGAAAGAGGAGACAGTCTCTTGGTTTACCATCTCTGAAACTACCCACCAGTTTAGAAGTTAAAATTCAACACCATAAGACTTATCAGCTGCCAGGGCTTATCCTGAAGCGGTGGATCCAGGGCTAAAATACTGGTTTGTAAGAACATTTTGTTCTACCTTTAGTTTCTCTAAATTTACAGTGTGTAATTTCAAGCCTAAAAAGGACTGAAAAGCAGTTCGAGAAGGTGTACTATCTATTCCCATGCACTGAGATTATGTAAATTTATTTAAGCCTCCCAAAACAGGTATTTCCCTGCCACAGTGTAGAGGTGCCTGCTCAGATGTGTCTGCTTCTCTTTTAATGCATGATCTAACAGGCAGCATCCCAGGTGAGACTTCACCAGTCATTGCAGGGGAGAGTAATTGCTTTTTGTATCTTCTGTAAAACAGTGCAGTATTAATATAAAACATAGTTTAAATTTTGTGGTCTGCCTATAACCCCTGGGACCTTTTCTGCCACCTGGCTTATGGTGGTTGCTTAACCTCCATTTGGTATTTGTGAATCCAGTGTTCTCTGCCAAGCTGAATTTCTCCCTGGATTTTGGAAAATGCCTTTGTTGATATAAGTTTGAATTCCAATTCTGCCTTCTAAAGTACTTTCAACACAGTCATTATTTAATGTCAAAGCCATCATCAGAGTTGAATATTTATACAAAAGTACAACAATGTTTGACTGCTGCTTAGTCACAGGGAGAAAGTTATTCAGTTTTGTGGGAGAAGAAGATGGATGTTCAAGCTGCTAAAGCTGCTAAAACTCCTCTCTCCAGTCAAATTATATGTGTTTAGTAACTGTAACACAGTAGCTTTTGAAATAGCTAAAATATAAAATAAAGAGGAGAGGAAAAGATTCCTCACCATAATCAAACTGCTGAAGAAATCACATTCATATTTCCACTCAAGAGAGAATTTTTGAGCAGAAGGTCAACTGGATGACTAGATTATTCCTTGGTGAACGATAAAGTGAGAGCAGAGCCAGAACCCAGGTGGAGGCGTGTGAGTGTGCACCCCTGAGAGGAGTGATGAGACTCCCAGGAGGGCATAAGAAAGCAGAAAAAAAGTGCTAACACACAAGTAAAGAAGGCATTGTGATACCCACAAAAAAGAAGCCACTTCTCAAGGGTTCGGGTAAAGCCTTTTGGTCTAGAAATAAAGGGAATGATACATCATACATTATTTATAAATAAATGCTAGTGGAATGTTGTTACTCACTTCCATATTTTTATCCCTCCCTGTAGGAGACAAAACTTGAAATCCTAACTATTTAGTTCAAAGAGGCATTACAGAATGTGAATTTCTTTTGTGACTAGGGATATAGTTACAGCAGTTATTGCTGTGAGTGGAAATTCACTGTGGGCTACTGAAGAAAGGTCCTTTAGCATAATTCACAGATGATCAATTAAGTAGAATTCAGCAGTCAAAGGAATGAAGCAAGCTACATCATCAGGCTCTCCAGTCTTCACATTCTACATAGCTACAGGTTCAATAGGTTAGAGTCTTAATACTCAGCTACTGGTGCAATGACAAAACCAGTTTGGGTTGGGCCCTGATGTTTATAACATCCCTTTCTCCATCCCCTCCCAGAGTGTGTCACTGCACTATCCTTCTGCTTGGGTTTGGTCTCTGTTCACCTTAGCATTAATCTGGGCATTATTTCCTAGCCTGTCATGGAATAGAAATTTTCCTGGTTTCCTAAGCACAACAAGTTAGAGATTTGCACCTTTGTTAGCTCTCAAATGAGCTGACTCCAGCTGCGTAACACCCCATTGGATTTTCCTGGAGTTTCTGTTATCTTATATGATCTGAACTTTATTTTTGCCCTCAAAAGATGATGAGACATTTAGTTTTCTCTTATGTCACGGTTAATTTTTACTACTAGTGGCATTTTATGTAAATTCACTATTGTCGCCATCACAGGAAAGCTGTTACCCAACCTATGTGTGATGCCAGCGTGACTTCTTGGTCCAATCTCATACCGTATTCATTCACAATTTACCTAAAAGCATCCTGCAGTTCTTAAAGATGTGACTGTTGAGCACCTTGGGAACAATATTACAGTCTTCTTGTGAGAAGTTACTAGAAAGAAATAGCTAATACAGGGGAGAAGAGAGCACACAGAGCAATTTGCCATTCATTTGATGTGCTTTGAGCAAGTATATAGAGTATGTTGTTATTATTACTGATTCGTGCATGATGATAATTTCTAGCATCTCAATTTCGGGAGCAGACTAGCATTGTGATAGGTACTGCCACAGGTTCCCTCCTGCTGGGAATAGCAATGTATTTTAAATATTAACATTTGATTGCATATGGTGCTGTGATGACGGAAAGTGGCAAACTTAATCAGAGCAGCTTCAGCAGCAATAAAATACCGAGCCTGAACTGCAGGGTGTTACACACATCTTTTTGAGCCGCTCAGGCATTGAGATTGATTCATCCCTGCATCCTTTGGGGTTACACCACTGTAAGCCTGTGTAATGATAACACAATCACTAGGGGAGCAATAAGATCTCCAGATGTTTAGGAATTCGTCTTTGAATCTTATCCTGGCAGCTTTTGCTACCTCTTTATGCTCAGGTCTTTGTCATCAGTGACGGATTACCCCTCAAACTCTTACAGCTTCCACCAAGCCTCAGTTGTAGGAAAAGCCAGTCTTTGCCTTTATTTTCTGTAAAAAGCATTTGACAGAAATAGAAGAATGTTGCAGATAATGGAACAACAGAGACCATTATGAGGCTCACCCTTCTGTTTCACTGGCTCCACAACCTCGCCTATCTTGTGAGGGTGGCTGATTAGTTCCTGCAAATTGCCCTAGGGCTGTCATACACTCTCAGTTCCCAACCCGAACCTTTCTGCTGCTTTTATTAAAGGTTGTTAGTGGTGCTGGCGCACTCGGTCTCCAGCTGTTTCTCTACACCTGAATGAAGTGACAAAGGTATTTATTCTCTCCTAATAAGAGTTGAGCTTCCTCATTTCTTAGGCTCGGGTATGCAGCAGTAATATTTGAATCAACATAATTTCTTCTTTGCTCCAAGTCTTTAATTTCTGCTCCTGTCCAACTGCTTGTACAGTCATGTGGTGAGCTAGACCAGGGAACTGATCAGTCAGCAAAATTTATTTTGGGACAAACAAGAAAAAAAGGTTATTTTTCAGATCAGGAAGTTTTCCTATTCCAGGCTTGCTCAGATGGACAAGCAGATGGGCAGGTGCAGCAGAGGGGACAGCACAAAAGTTGCAGATGGGTGTCGAAGAGACTGGTGGAGAGACTAACACAGAATTATTGTCGCGGCCTTAGGTCAGGTAGATTAGGCCATTTCCTTCTGCCCTCCTGCATAAGAACTTTCAACTGACATTTCTACTACATACCTTAATTGCTACATTCCTGGTTTCAGGCTGTTTTCACCTGCTTGCAGCTTCCTTAAAATATGATAGTATAATTTTATAACCATGTAATTTACATATTCAGTGTGTAGCCCCCTTTTAAGGTGTAGAAGGTGTAAACTTGTAAGCTTTTCTTTGAGTCCATTTGTATAACCTGCAAGCACATAAAAATCATTGATCTGAGTATGAGGTGACCCTTTGTACTTTGTAAGATTTAAGGCCTTCAAATTATAGACGTTTAACCGAGATGATTAGTAGTATTTAAATAACTGATTAGACAAAGACGGTTTTAACCTATTATCACTTAAAGCTTCCTTTGAAGTACAGAACTGCTCCCTTGTGTCTGTTGCAGCTTCTTACCAAAATTGGATGCAGTCATACTCCTCTATGGTCCCCTTTAAATGACTGTGCATTTTTCTTTCCAGAGGTGGGGGAGGATGAATCCATTTCTAATTCTCTGCATTTCTTTCACACCCATGATGTAACCTTACTGCATCTTCAATCTGCAGAAAGATGCAAAGATGTCTTAACTCTACGGAGAAATTTTTATTGTGGGGTTGTGCTGGGTTCAGCCAGG
>NW_010264583.1:0-18559 GCF_000690775.1 Eurypyga helias
TGTTGAAAACCTGATCATTGGTATGCTCGTTTGGGTTTTTCTACCCCTCCCGAAAATTGTTTTACGTGATTCTGGAGTTACTCAAGTTCTAAAGCTGTGCTTCTCCGGCTTTTCTTTTAATGAAGTACTAGTAATTGTCTCAAATTCAAGAACGTGAGTGTATGCGCTTTCTTCCTCTCTGCTGTCGGTGGGAATGCTGGCACGTTGGTATAAAAAGCCCCAAACCACTCCAGTGAAGGCTTTTCAAAGAGCTTTCTCATTTTCCTCTGGAATAATGGCTTTGCTCTTTCTGTGCGTCATTCGGGACCGTTCCGTTTCCACTGAATTCTGGCAAAAGCAGAACTTTCCCATCAGACGTAGGGAAGGAGGAGGGAGCTCGGTGGGAAGTTTCAGCCTGGCTCAGTGTAGTCAGCGGTATCGGCTGGCACACGGATGGCTCTGCTGCCCCTCTGTTCTGTCGCGCTCTGCCCTAGCTTCTGCAGGCTCTGTCTGCGTGGGGTTCGCTCTTTTACTAGTGGTTTGCCCCTTCTTTTACGAGTTTTTGATTTTTATTTAGGATTGATACCTTGCTGGGTATGAGCTGCTGGTGTCCCCTGTGTCACTGTGTGACCTTGCTGCCAGTTAAGCCTGGTGCTTGGCTGTGATGAACCTAAATCCAAGCACCATTTGGTTGTACGAGGCCGAGAGAGAGCGGTCCGTTTCTGATGTGAAATGATCCGGCAGTAGCCTTGGGTGTTAACTGGTTTGTCATGATTACCTTACTGATGACATTCACAGGCACACAAGATCAGTAGCATACTGATTTTTAACAACCACTTCGAGGAAAGCTTAAAATAAGGGGAAATAACATCGGTATTTTTATTGCAAGTTCCAAAATATAAAAAAATAAAACATCAAGACCTTATGAAGGACAGGCAAACTCTCCAAGCTACAACTGCAGTATTTTGCAGGAGAAACTTTAGTTAACCTCATAACTGAAGCTGCATGCTAAGTTGGTTCAGCGATCCAATTTTTTTAATGTATGTGGGAAGTTATGAACAAATTATTAAAATTAATAATGGAAATACTGAACGAGCTTCTAAGTGTTGCAAGTGTATTGCTACTCCATGTGGAAATATTCCAAAAAGTTATTTATTATGCAAGAGACTTTCCATAATAATCTGTCAGATGAATTTTTGAGAACATTTGAGGAAAATGCTTTAGCGAACACGTATAATTCTGAATAGAAATGCTGCTGACTTGATGTTTGGGCTGCAATTTAGAGGCATGCTGATGCTCTGTGGCTCTTCCCCTGTGCTGTGAGCTCTCTATCCTGCTACACAGGCGCTTCCCTTGCTCCTTAGAGCACCTGCAGGCTTTTATAGTGTTTTTGCTTCTCTGCATCAGTCTCGGCGTTGCCTTGTGCTGGGAGTGGACTACAGGCTTTGAGCTGGAAGCGTTGGTGGTCCCTCTGTATGTAAAGCAGTAGGAGGTGCCACTTGGGTCCATCCAAGACGACCTTGGATGACTTGAGAAATAATTACAAGATGGAGCTTGATTTACTAGAAAATGGGAATGTAAAGTTACCTTTTGTGTGTCTAAGTGTTCGTCCTTGGTGCTGACTTTGGCAGCTAGGGCTGTCTCGTTCTGATATTAAATATGTGACCTTCTAGTTCATACTTCAAAACTAGTGAACACTAGGTTATAGTCATCCGAGATTCATGCCTGCGTTCCAGTTGAACACGACTAAAACTACACGTGGTGGGAAATGACTTATTTAAGGGTTCGTTGTGATGAACGCATTGCTGAAGCTCATGTTGCGCGTGGGTGGTGTCAAGATGGATTAAATGGCAAGATGCTTTGAAACCAATGTGTGTTTAAAGGAGTTCGGAAACATAGTATTTTGGTTCTTGAAGACTGCTGTGCTACAGAAATGGTCTCTGGAAATGGAGGAGCAGAAGACTTGCTTTGATACTCATGCTATGAAATGATTGCTTGTATCTGTCCTCAACAAAACATACCTGCAGTGACAGTAAGTGCTTTTCCAGGTCTCTCTCTTTTTTTTTTTTTTTTTTTTTTTTTTTTTTTTTTTTTTTTGTACCTTGGCAACTTAAATTTTTCTCGGGGGCAGCCTCTTTCAGTCAAACCAGGGAAAGATCAGCCAGTGATTATCCCAATTAAAATGCAGAAACATGAAGTTGATCGAGCTGTAGTCTTCTCTTACGCTAACACCTCCACCTTTGATTTAGTGAAGCTATTTACAGTCACAGCCCTCACTTCTAATGGAGATTTGAATATCCAGATTTTATAGCATGTGGTGTAGGAGAATGCATTAGAGAAAAATTAAAGGATCCTCAGTGATACCTTGTAAGGTGCAAGAGCCATTAGTTTTATACTCCTGAAATTTCAGTTTTAAAATGTAATGAAGTATTAATATCTCTTAAAATCAATTATTTCATTTTGCATAGCTGATGTGGGTTTTATCCTAAACTGCAAATTCAAGTATTTTTCTTTTGAAAAATAATTAACTGGCAAAGTTGCTGCATTTGGGGTTGGAACTAGATGATCTTTAAGGTCCCTTCCAACCCAAACCATTCTGTGATTTCCAGCTGAGTGAAGAAGTCAGAGCTACTGAAGCCGTGCGTAGCCCCCCATAATCACATCTGCAGCCTACTTGTGCTCTCCTGGAGAAACTTACCCAGTGAGAATGGACAGTGTTTTAAACCAGGAGGTGCGTTTCAGTATTTAGTTAATCCTGATAGCACATGGGGGAAACTGTTTCAGGTGTTGTGCATCATTTGAAGTACCTGCTGTGGGGCTGCCGGTGTGGTGAGCCTGAGCAAGATGAGCCACAGCAACATGGGCTGTAAAAGACTTTGGAGCAAGTGCTTCGGGTGATAGCAAGAGAAAACCAGAGATGATCAGACCTGCTGGGAGGTTCTTATTGATCTGTCCGTTACTGGGAGTTGTTTTCCTTCAAAGGCTGGTTCCTGCTGGAGCACTGCTGTGATGGCTGGAGGGCAGGCATGGGGGTCCCTATAACATGGTGAATATTAATTAAACTGTTCACCTGCAGTTTGAGCAGGAAACAGGATGACAGGGAGTTAAGCAGTGACAGCATGAAGGAGCTTGTGAAGTCTAAATTCCAAGACAGTGCCTCCATCTTCCCTATCATCCCGGTGCCCCGTGTGCTTTCTGATGGGTTGCTGTTCCAACGGCTAAGGATGGAGCAAGGCTCCTCTGCTGCACCTCGTACCCAGCTGTGTCTGGTGGCGGCAGGTGTCTCTGCTTTTCTGCTTGCAGCTGATTTGCAGAAGTCCAGAATGATTAAACTGGTCCAGCTGTTACAAATTTGTTTCTCCAGATTGTGTTTAAGTGAAGAGAACTAAAGGAAGTGTTACTGGTTTTTTACTGTAGTAAGTCACCTGTGTAGTGCGGTGCCCGGGAAGCTGTGGAGTTTGAGGTCTGTTCTGCCTGAGTGAGGTCTAATGGACACAGCATAAGAAGCACCAGAGGCATCAGGTATGGACAGGTTTATAGATCTATTCCTGTATGCTGTTTCTTTGGTTTGAGATGTGTAGTTGAGGAAAGACATGCTTTTATGTTCAGTTGTAATTCAGAAGTGAGAAATCTTGAATTTTACCATAGTTTTAACATAGTAGTTTGAGCTTTGTTGAAAATTTATGGCTAAATCCAGATTATTTTGTTAATCCAAGCAGTGGTGGGCCACCTCACATCAGTTGTTTTAAAAAATGCTGTTCTTGCAGTTCCTGTTTTCTGCGTACTGGCTCATCTAAAAAACAAAAAAAACCCCAAACAGACACACTTTCTCTAGCTCAGCTGAAATCACAGTGCCTTGTTTGTAATTTGGGGAGTGTGTTTCAGTTCAATAGGCCTTGCAAATCTGAAGAGTGTTACTGCTCAACATATTTATGTCTCTTATGAAATTTAAAATATAATAAATTACAGCTGTTCGTAGCTGTAAACCTCTCTTTGGAGTAAATCGGTGGGGAAAATCAACTGTTTTTCCACAATCAGGCCAATGTAAAACATGGCCAGCATCCTCTCTGCTTGTACTGAGGTCAGGACAATCTTTTTCAGCATGTTGTGCTGCTTGACTACATAAGGAGCACTCCTGTCTAATCCAATCCAGAGCAGGTCAGTAAATGATAAATTTTGTTTAGCTTTCAAGCATACTGATTTTCACTGTTTGTTTACAGAAGAATCATGCCTCTCTGTGTTTGAAGATGCTTCATTTGTTGAAGTCAGTGTCTTTCAGCATTCCTAGTCAAATATGCAAGAAGAAAGTACTCTTTTATTGGCATATTGTTGTGGAGATAGTTTACATAGACACACTGGGCAATTGGGCATGTATGCTTAATGCAGAAACCATCATTTACTTGTTCGGAGTATAATCAAATGTTTTTATTTCATCCTGGCTTCTTAAGGCTTATTGCATTCACCTGGATGTGTCTGTCCTGCTGGTTGAGGATAGTCTGTTTCTAAAATGGTGAAAACAGGGTCTTTTTTCTTCCTGCTATTAGACAGCCACCTACTGGTGCCCTCACTTGGAAGGTGAGGTGGGGGATCAAGCATCAGGGTGAGCTTGGTGCTCATAGATGCTGGAGCCCTTGGTGGTCCTGATGCTTTAGGTGCAGGGCAGTGAAACCTTGATGGTGGGACTGTGTGTTGGTAGAACATACGTGTGCAGGATCACATGCAGCTTTTGCATCAAAAGCTGATGACGAAATGTGAGCATTTACTGCTATGACTCTTTAAATGGTAGCTCTTTTGGTGCTTGCTGCTAGGAATGCAGGTCGTTGTGTGTGCAAAGCTGAGGTTACAAGTAGGAGGAAAGCTCTCCTCAGCAACCTGGATTATTTAACATCTCAGCCAGGCGTGTTGGTGTAGGTTGTAAATGACAGTAAAAAGAAAAGGCTATATATGCATATATGTTTTACTAGGGTAATTTGTAAAGCAGAGAATAGGCTGATAACATTTCTGCTAGGTCACTACCTTGAGCACCAGTACCTCTTTCCCACTAAAGTGTGTTTATGCGCTGGGAACTTGCTACTGGACAATTAAATAATGAAATGTTTGTTGCACACTTAAAAACCAAATACTCCAAAGAACTGTCACCTATGTGCATGCACTCAGTCTTCCCCTTCCATTATTAAGATTAGTAGAAGACCCTTTATGTTCTTAGCTTTATTTCAAATCTGAGCATCCAAATGCTGTGGAAAATAGTGGTAAACATTAGCTGGGTGTTTCAGAAGTGTTAAGGAAAATACATTTATCTTTCAGGTTATTCTGAGTTTTCTGTCTGGTGTTAAATATTTTATTGCAAGAAATTATATTGCTCATTACAATGAGAGACTAGAGGGTGTTTTTTAATAATTCTAAATAATTGCTACAATCAATATACAGTTTTAAAGCAGCAGGATTTATAAATATAATGGTATGAGTAGTGTAGGATAGTGATTATATAGGTAATAATTGCATGTTATTGAAATACTGGAGGTTTGAATGTGGGATTGTCTGGCACTTCCATGCTTATGGGAGAGAGCTGTGTTAAGTAAGGATCTTCCCTCATTCCTGTTGGCAATGGTTGTCTCCTTGACCATATGTTTTTGTTTGGAAGCTTATAGTTAGCCGATAAGGAGGATTTCTCTGGACTGTGATGTAATTTAAGCTGTGGAGTAGATGCACAGCAGTGATGCCAGGTGGGAAACCTCACTTCTACAGGTGGGGCAGGATCTCAGGGATATAATAGGAGTATTTCTCTTTTGCTGTAAAGCAATTCAGTCACATTGTGCAGTTTCTTATTGTTGCTTACTTAAACCAGCTTCATTAGTGGTGAGTACTATACTAAATATTAGCATTTATTGAGGTGGTGGAACAGGACTTTGTTCCAGCGGTGCTTTGACTGTTAAGTCTCTCTATCCACTGTTCTCCATCCCATCTCCTCTAAAATTTGGTCACTGTGAAGAGCACTCACGGAGATCATTGTTGCAGAGAAACCAGAAACTATACTCTCTTCTGGTGAGAAGGGCAGATCGAGGGCATGGTCACAGAAGGGAGGCTGACCTTCATTACCACCTTTCAGCTGCCTGAACATCCGGAATTACCTACAAGGAGCCTGTTGCTAGTCTCACATGGTGGTAGGAAGCCCTGTTTCAGGCCACATGCTTGAATCTGTTTGCATGAAATTGGGACTGTAGGGAGGGAGCAGAGCTGAGTTCAGGCTGGAATGAGCCTTTCGTTGGTGTGAGTTTCTTCTTGTGGTTTTTAAACTTGATTTTTTAGTGTTGGTGTGTATGCCTGAATAATTGTAGTCCACTGTTTTCATTTTTGAAGGGCATGTTATTGTAAATACTTGTCCTTGATGTGTGTGAAATTACTAAACACTAACAGTTTCCTGTCACATTGATCTGCACAGAATTTAAGGTTTGTTTTGTTGGTCTGTACAGTGAAACTGTTAATGATATTGGTCAAATCTCCTTTTAACCTTGGGATTTAAGAATATATTGCTTTAGAGTTATTAAAAGGCGAGTTTTGCATTGAAAACACTTCTGCTGCGTCACAGGGGAATATATTTAAACACTGATTGATTGAAGCTAAACCAGGAGAGTAGCCTTGCCACCTTTGAGAGATGCCTGTTAGTAAGCCCTGGTTTTGAGCATTGCTCCTGGCTTCTGGACCAGTCAGGTCTGCATCTGGCTTTTTAGGAAAACTCCTAATGTTTTTGTACATGAATTGGCATTCATTATACACTAATGCTGGCTCCAGCTCTTTCCTTTCCATCTGTCCTAATTTTTGCTTGTGTTGACTAAATACATGGAGTGTGTTTGCCTCTGCAGATAAACGTATGAAAATGAGTATTTGGTTTGAGTGCTTGAGGTGGGAAGGATAGGTTTTGTAACTTTTTCTCTCTTTTGTCTGAGGGTGCATGTAAATATGTGAGTGGAATCATCTGTTAGCATAATGGCTGGTAAAGAGGAATGGGTGTAATTTTCTTCAGGGTTTCTGAGTGCTTTCATGTAACTCTCTCTTTAATGAAGCCACAAGATACAGTGAACTAAAGCTTTCCCCAAGACCACAGATCAAGCCAGTAGGTGAATACTGATATAATACTATCTTTTCCAGACATGCTTTCCTATTTCTGGACACTGTAGGTAGTGGTTCAAATCAGTAGCAAATAATGCTGAGCAGTACCTCCAGAAAGTTTAGTGCAAGCCCCACTGAGGGCTGTTTAGTAGTAAGTTGATCAGCTTAGACCAGTGGAAAGGGAATCAACAGCTAAGTTAAGTTTCCTAACGACTTTTTTTATTTCATGTTTGTTCTGCCATTCACAAGCAGAAATACTTGCCTTTAGTGCGTGGATTAACTGATATATATAAAAGGTTAAATTTTATGCAAGCTCTGCCAGAAGTCATGTAGAGTATTATCTGCGTGCTTGATTGCAGTGTTCCTTGGGTTTTCTTCGGTGGCCAACATCTTCTTAGCATTTTCCGGTTACGTAAACTAAAAGTTAGTGGCGATAAGTGGGATATTTTGGGGTCTTCAGGGAGACAATTTGAAAAGTATCCTGGTTCAGCCCTTCAGGTAGATGTGTTGAATGGAGAGGATGACTGCCTACCGCTCTGAGCTTGGGTTGTGATCAGAGTAATACTTGCTTTCCTCAAAAATGAGATCCTGACTTGAGTGCAACTACTGAAGTGAGAGTGAGCACCAGTGAATGGAAATGGGGGAGAAATCTGTTACTGTGTTTGAGTGAAGTGAATGCTTCAAAGGTGATGTAAATGAGCAAATATGAAGAACTGAATAGTTGGAATCTGTTTAAATGCTGACTGCTGAAATATGCAGAAATGTTGGCAATGTGCAAATTGACTATGTAGGGTTGGTAAATGTTTATCTTGCGGTCTGTGCAATGCTACTTGTGGTGGATTACTTCAAACATGTGAAGATCCCCTACAATGATGACTGAAACTTTAAGCCTTTCAAAGGAAGTTGTATAGTTCAGGCTTTGGGAAGAGCTGTTTGAGTTGCTGTTTCATCTCTGCGGATGGGGAGACTTGAGGAGGTGGAGGAGGGTGCTGATGATCAGTGCCATCGTCTGGGGTGTTGTAAAGTACCACCCATTCTGCCTCCCAGGGGAACATGGAGGAAAATGGGGTGTTAATTAGTTTCCTGGTCTGTTCATGAGTTTGTGTTTGTAGGTAGAACAGAGACCACTGAAACACTTCATTTTAGTGTCTTCTCTCTTTCCCAAGAGCCTCTTACCCTCTGGCCAGAAATGTCTAGTCACCTGGCAGGAAATCTGCACTTTCCTGTGGATGGAGCAGGAACTAAGGAGAGAGGCTGGCCAGGGAGGTTCTTGGGTCTCCTCCAAGGGAGGGGTATGATGTGATGCTAAGCCTCTCTGCTGACCCATCTGCTGGGATTATTTTTTTATAAAGCCCAAGAACATTAAAATGGAGAAGCATTTGATTCTTCACTTTAAGTGAATTGATTTCTTTGTTTTATCTGTTCTGTAACCTGATTTAAAACAGACCAACTAAACCAACTTTAACAGGGAAAGATTTTATGCTTATCAGCCATATGGTATACTGGATTTTTTAATGTATCAGTTTCTAGCTGTTACATTTTATCTTTAGGAGTTTTCTTACCTCTTTTTCCATTAAATTTTGCAGCAAGCTGCTGAGGTCAGGAGGTTGCAGATGATGCTGCCATATTAAAAGGGGAGGGGGAAGGATTTAGAGTAGAAATGAGCTTTACCTAAAAATTTGTCTCATGAGTTGAGGGTGATTTGTGGTGGAAAATAAGCTTTGCTTGGAGTCTTAGTTTTTGTCACTTCCAAGTGATGTGCAAGACTTAAGTTTTTTAAGTCTCCTTTACGTGCGGTCATTGGCTTATAGGATAAAAAGCAAAGCTAAAGCTTGCAGAGGAGAAGGAGGGTAAAAAACCCTAATTTAGCCTCCTGGAAGGAAGGAAATATGGTTAAGAATGGTAATAATTTAAATAAATTGTCTAATCCCTTCTAGGTTTGAAAGACTTTGGGATAATGAATAAAAACTTAGAGATGCTGAAGTGACTTAGCTGTTTGTGAGCTGTAATGCTTAAGGGAGGCATACAGAGGATCAAGTCACCTATCCCCTTAACCCTTTAATTTAGCCTGTATCAGCCTTTAGACTCTGTTCATTGCAGGTCTGACAACTGGCTGTGCTGGAAGTAGGCGAGGGTACAGGTTAAATCGACATTGCTGCTGAGAAAGTATCTGTGTAACTGAACCCTCAAATTTGGAAGTTAAGTCCTTTTCTGAGTAAACCAGAACCTGAGTTCCTAAGGCTTGTAGTCCTTCCTGTGTGGTCTTCAACTGTGCAGTCCCTAGCATCTGAGCATTTAAGCATATGTTCTTAGCAGTGTGCACCTCCTTCGGATAAAGATTTATTGATTCTACAGAGATGTTCTGTTGCTCATTAGGCTTGTGTGCACGTCATTAGTGGCCTATGAGAAGCCTCTATTTGTATAGTGAACTTTTTAGGCCAGAGAAAATGCATGTTTTGTAGGCTGAAGATCTTGTGTTCATACTGAAAGAAGATGTATGCGTCTTAACAGGGAGCCATTTGGTCAAGTGAAAACTGGTGGAATGTGGATGGCTAAATTCACTCTGAAACCCTTTTTTCCTTCTGTTAGGGTTGTGTTGGGTGACAGTTTACCTGGACCTGTACTTCGACCAGTGCTGAAGCCCACAGAAGCTGTGGATGCCAGGGCTGCTGTATGCAGCCCTGATGAGCTCTGTTGCTATCGTTGCCCAGCTGCAATGGAAGTCTGCTTAAATGTCTTTCTTCTTGACAAGATAAAGGGCAGCAGCTGCTCATGTGTAACCCTTCTCCTGTTCTTCAACATTTACTTGTTTTCTGTTTTCTACTCTTGACTAAGCAAGAGTTTGCTTTTGTCCCAGAAGTAGCTAAATTAATGTAAACTGGAGTTATTCTTCTCTTTTCCCTTGCTTTTGAGGGTCTGCCTTCTCACAAGAGCTGTTCCTCTTGCTGCTTGTCTTGTGTCTTTCCTGTTCTACAATTCTGTTGAAATTATAGTGGAAAAAGCAGTGAAGCCTTACGGAGAACTAGCAAATGATTTGTGGAAACATGCAATTACCAAAGTAGTTGCATACATACAATAGTTTTCCTTTTCTATGTTTAGCTTAATCTGTTTATAGGTCTTGCAGTTTATCAATTTCCCACCAGAAGTGTTGTAATTATTGGATTTTGAATTTCATGTTGACTATCTTCACTATTGTATTGGTAAAGAAAGTCAAAATTTGTATGGCTCTGGTTAAAGCATTAGAAATAGCTCTTAAAAGCTCAAGTTTAGTCTACTTGAGCATCCTTTTTCCTTAATAAGTGTGAAATGCAAACGCAAGAGATCTGTCTAACCCTGCTCTCTGTCTATGACTATTATATGAAGAATGAGTAGGGTTTCCTTTCCTCTTTTCCTTTGGAGAAGAACAAGACTGTGGACTCTGCTTGGCATTTTGTTTTGTAGTCAGTTCTTCCCTGCCATGTAACTAGTTTGCACATCAGAATCCAGGTACTAGTAAGTTCCAATCATGTGCACTTGTGGACCAGGAAGTCCTTCTGCAGAAAGATCTTCTACAAAACAGCTGGAATAAGTGAATTGTCATGAAAAAAAAAAAAAACCCTGTGTCCAGAAGCACAGCCCCCAGGAACCCCTGGTTGGAGAGGCAAGTGGTCACAGCTTGTGTATTCTCTGTGATGAGTGGAGTGCCCTGACCTGGTGTTTCACACCCACATTGTTTGCTGTGGAAGTGGTGATGGTGACACTTGGTGTCTCTCCATAAGGCAGCTGGGGTCCAGAAAAGGACCATGGATGTCTTTCTCAGTTTTTCCATGTTTTATTCAACAACTTTTAAGAGGTGTGTAGTGCCTCTTTCATGTTTGTTATTCAGTCAAGTTCCAGCCTTGATGCAACTTAACCAAGGCTTTTGTAAGGTACTTAAGGTTTTGACCTTGTCCTTATCCTGTCCCAGGAATATTCTTGACTAGATGCTCTGTGGGTTGATTGTTTATGTTCAGATGAAAAATCCTAACAGCTTATTATAAGTCTGCTTTCTGACTAGAATAACTGCACTTCTATAAGTATTTCCAGATGACTGCAAAGCAGCTTCTTCAGTTAGAAATATGAACCGATCTCTTGCTCGGACTACCAAAGCTCAGAAGCTGGGTTTACTATGCAGATGTTTCCTTTGCGTGACATGGGACATGAAGGAAAACAAGTGTGGCATTTACCTCCTCTACTTAACTGTACCTAGATCTTAGCGGGTGGGTTTTTACTTTTTAGGGAGGTGTGTGGCTTATTTGACCTCTTGCGTTGGAGAGAGGGCAGAATGACACTACTCAAGAGGTACCTGTCCTGGGTGTAATGTAACTTGAAAACTGTTTTGATAGCAATTGTCGAATATACTCCAGTTATGAAAGTTGCATAAGCTCCTTATCTGAAGCTAAGCAGCTTAAGGAAGTTGCAAAGCTCCACCATCTCATGCTTCCTGCTGTTGAACTATTTTAACATACAATCTCTTCCCCTAGAATCTGAACATTGTAACGTTACAGATTTTGGTAACTGCTGTAGTTAACTGCTTGTGTCTGTGTGTTACCCTGGAAGGAAAAAAAGCTCCTTGAACTTTCACATAGTTGTGATTTACATACAGATTCACAGAGTGGAAGAGGTTGGAAGGTACCTCAAGAGATCACCTAGTCAAACCCCCCTGCCAGAGCAGGATCCCCTGGAGTAGATCACACAGGAACAAATCCAGGGGCTTTTGAAAGTCTCCAGGGAAGGAGACTCCACCACCTCTCTGGGCAGCCTGTTCAGGGCTCTGTCACCCTCACAGGGAAGAAGGGTTTCCTCATGTTCAGGTTGAACCTTCTGTTTTCTGGTTTATGGCTTTTGCCCCTAGTCCTGTCACTGGACACCACTGAGAAGAGCCTGGCCTCATCTTCTTTACACCCACCCTTTAGATATTGATAAGATCCCCCCTCAGCCTCTTCCAAGCTAAACAGACCCAGCGCTCTCAGCCTTTCCTCATATGGAAGGTGCTCCAGGCCCTTCATCATCTCAGTGGCCCTCCACTGGACCCTCTCCAGTAACTCCTTGTCCATCTTGAGCTGGGGAGCCAGAACTGGACACAGAACTCCAGGTAAGGCCTCACCAGCACAGAGTAGAGGGGGAGGATAGCTTCCCTTGACCCTGCTGGCCATGTTTTTCTTAATGCACCCCAGGATGCCATTGGCCTTTTTGGCTGTGAGGGCACACTATTTTTTTTGTGTTGTTTGGTTTTTTTAATTAAAAAATTGGTAAAACACATTAAACCAATAGAAAATAGTCATAAGGTTTGACATTAAACCTGAAGTTTTCTTCAGTCTGGTTTCATTCTGAGATGAACTCTCAATTGCTTAGTGCAGACTAGGCATAAATTTTTATGGTCTCTGTTCCTTGATCCCCTCAGCTCCTCATCAGATATCTGCTGCCTTACTGGGAACCTCGGATACTGCTATGGTAGAAGTTTCCAGCTGAACTATGTGTAAGCCTCAGTCGTATAAATCACAAATAACATAGACGTACTTTTCCTTTTGTGTCCAAGGATGCAGATAAGAGTCTACAGTGACATTTTTAAGAGAACCAAGCTTGGAATTCGTAGTTGATGCATACAGCAGCATCCGGAAGGAGAAAATCGTGGTTTTCTCTGCAGGTATCTTAGCAAAATAGGCAGAGGAAAATAATCTCCTTTATCTCTATGACCCTTTACAATATTATAACAAAGGGAATCTTCTCCCAGCCCTTAGTTCCCTCCAGCAGGGATGGAAGAATCACATTTCACCATATTTTCAGGAAAATGTAAAGTGTATCAGCCAGGGGAGTAAGTACTGCAGACAGTTAACCATCTGCAATTCTAACTTAAATTCCCACAAATTCTAAATTTATAAGGATCCACATATTTTCTTTCTGAAAGACTTGGTGACTTGTCCAGTAAGCCTAACTAAGGTGGTAATGAATATACTCTCAGATTAATTTTCCCTTCCTGGGAAGAAGTGTTACATGGTGATTTGAACTAGCTCGGCGGCACGTGTGAAAAGTTGTTGTTGGAGATAAACAATATTGCAGCAGAGAACTATTTTTTTTATATTTGCACAAAAGGAATGTTAATGTTGCGGTGCTGTAACACACATTTACGCTTTAAGTATGTTAAATTTAATGCATAATAGATGTTTGGAAATGTGTCGTGTTGCTCTGTCAAACTGGGGCTTGAGGAAAGTGCTAGTGTGTTTCCCTTCTCTCTTTGTCCCTAACCAGGTCAGGTTTTTCCTTTGGAGCAGAAATAACAATGAAATTTTTTCCCAGCCATCTTAAACCATCTTCTCCCAATATTTGGGTGGATGGTCCATGCCAATGGCCAACCCGGGATACCTGGAGGGAGGGTGTGACAATCCCGATGGGGTCTGTAGGTCTCCACAGCCGCTGCTCCTCGACAGGGCTGCTTCCACCCAAGCTGCCTCCTGCAGTGCTGGCTCTAGCCCCTGTTTACTTTACAAATGCAGGCAACTATAATTCTGGGGATGCTTTTTATTTGTGTTATTTATCTGGTTCTTTTGCAAATCCTCCTGAGTCCTGAGTGATGTAGTAGCCTGGCAAATTCTGCAAGTTCTCTCTGTATTGTGTGGAAGACTTCTAAAAAATACATCGCCTCTTTGTTTCACTGGGATATATTTTACATACCTTAGAATTTTCTAACGAAAAGAAGCTGGTACTTCTAGAAACAAAATCCCAGCAAGGCTTTATCATCAAATGACAAAGTTCTATTATGGCATTCTTCTCCACTATGTCAAATATATGTAGATCCAATTAGAATTATAGGAAAATGAAAGACATCTTGAAAGCCTCTTTAACATTAGACTTTGAAAAATTCTGCTTCCTGGATTCATTATGTGTGGTCAGGTGAACTTAATGGTCTTGTTAGTTTAAAAGAAAAAGGCTCCAAAAGCCTCTGAACAATTAAAATTGCTTTTTATGATGCCAGAAACACATGCATTGTTTCTACAACAGAACAGCTGCAGGTACTTTTGTACAAGGTGCTTCCTAGATGAGTGGTGTGCTTAGTGTTGCTTTAATGATACCATTCAAAGCCAGGCATAATATGTTGCTTAAGGATCTGTTTCAGCATACATTCCAATTTTCTCCTTCCCCATCTTGTACAATGATGGACGCAGAAGTGTCCAAATATTTTACTAATTGTACTGTCTTTCATGCCATACATCATAGATCTGACTATTCAAATTTTTTATTCAACTTCAAATAACTTCTCCGAGTAAGGAACCATCCAGTGAATGTGTTTGCTACATATGTGTCTCGGTCTTCACTGAAGATCTTTCTTCTTGGTGAGAGTAATTCCAGGAAAATGTAATGCAGAATATCTTGATTTCTCTAGGAACATTTGGGAAGTGCTAAGGGATGCTCCCCTAGGTCTTAGGGAATTAGGGAAAAGTATTAGGTAGGACTGTCCAGGAACCTTTGCTCCTTCGGCCACAGCACAGGAGAATACACATTCAGTCACAGACTGAAGTGATGTAGGTCTCTCTAGTATAAAAAGGGTTTCGCTTTGTCTTCTGGCCTCTTTCTTTGCTTTCTGACTCAGAACACACTATGTTGTTAAACTCTACAAACAGTTCCCACTCAGTGCTTTAAATAAAAGGTGGTTGTGAATCTTCCTAAGGGGAGTAAAGCAGCTTGGGTGCTTGTTGCCCACTGCAGAAGGGTTGAGCTTTATGGTTCAGTGGGTTTATTGGTTCTAAAAGAATTATGAATTCAGTTTGAGGTTGCTTCTGGAGAGGTGCTTGCTCTTGGTCCACAGTGCACAACAGTCAGAGCTGTGCCAAGTGCATTAAGACATCAAGTGAACCTTGAAGATCCAAAAGAAAAACAGCATGTTCTGGGGCTTGTTGCTACTCTTATTAGATATGGTGCAAAAGAATTTTTTTCCCTCTGTGAAGAAAAGGTAAAGGGATATTTATGAACTGGAGCTTTTTGTTAGCAAAGCTCCAAGTGTAGGTTTTCTGAAGTTGAATTTCAAACTTGCTTTGAGGCAATCAATGATTTCAGAACAATATTATTAATATTAGGATGAAATAACTCCTGATACTCAAAAACTAAATTTGGATTTGTGTCTGCATCCCCCCCGATGCAAACTTCGTGCATTCTCCCTCTACAACTCTCCTGCAGGTTTGTTTTCATGCCAGGGCATGTTGTATCAAGGTACTCAATACTTTACAAACCAATTAACCTCTCTCCCCATCTTCTTTTTCTGCTATGGTTTTCAAACCTCTGTCAGACAGATTTCCTAATTTGAATTTCATTCCTAAGTCAAGGAATTGATTTTTCAGTACTTGAGATAGTCTTAGGTTCATCACCACTGAACGTTATCTCAGTTTAGCTCTCTGCTCCTTCCGGTTTTGTTTGTTTTAAACTAAAGCTGTCAAAATTACCCAGCAAAGCCAATGTAGTCTTTATCACATCTAACCTTGTACTGATACTTAAAGAGATCTTGCAGAGTAATTTAAACGCTTCTTTTTGTCAAGCCCTTTTTTGTCTGTTGGGGTTTTTTTGTTTTGTTTTTAATCTTGAATGTGAGGCCTTGTTATGAGGGAAGGATAAAAGGGGTGTTTCACACTTGTTAGCCAAAACAAGTCTAGTGCTTATTCTTTACTGCTTTTTGTAGCCATAGACCAGCTGTGGTTACCCTTGGCATGCATCTTGGGTAATCTTGAGATAGACCCTGACATTCTCTTTCTAGTGTCAGTGGAAGAAGGCTCAGTTGAAATTTAACCTCTAGCGTTTGGTTTCTTCAAGTTTTGGACATAGGCTGAGACTTTGTTTCCTGCCTGGAAACATAACAAGGATACCCAAATAACAATTATAATCTCTAAATTATGCAAAACAGATTACCTGCTGTCATTTCTTTGTTCATCATGTATTCTTCTTTCCCTTTACTTTCCGTCACAGGAGTCTGGGTACTGTCCTCGTCCACTGGTGACTTGCTTCCACGAAGCAAGCCTGTATCTAAACTAATGCTGGAATTCATTTTGCAGTAATGCTGGGGAGCAGGGGTGTGGGGGACAGAACATAGGATGTGAGGCGTGGGAAGAGGTGAGGAAGTGTTCTGCTAAAATAAAAATAATACCTTATTCTGTGGCATTAATAGTGACCATAAAATGGTTAAATTCTGTTAAACAGTGCAGTGTCATGTGCAAGCTAATCAGCCATACTAATCAACTGAACATCTGTAACAGCTTTTTCATATTCTCCAGTGGATTATTCTGCTTGCTAGTACCATTTAAGTGTGTTTTTCTGTTATAATATCACTTTGGGGTTAGTATCTCTGCTACTAGTTTGAAATTTTGCCTGAAAAGCAGTATTCTGGCTTTCAGGCAATAGCTCATAGTTTCTTTTTAAAAAAACTTTGCATAAAAATATTTGAGCATTTTATTTCTAGTCATAAGAGAGGAAAGTCTCTCGGGCTGAATAACTTTTAAAGTGAAACTTCATAGACATCAATGCAGATTAAGCTGCCTTGGTCTCAAGTAAGAAATAGAAGGGAGGGGGGAAAAGTACTGAAATGGGTTCAGTGATAACCATTCAGCTGTGACTTTGAGCTTTTCTTTCCTTTCACATCAGTGCTCTATGCTGCAGGGGATTATTTTCTTGCGTGTGACTTCAAGTGAGATAATCACAGACAGGATAGATTAAGGGTACCTGTGGCCATATCTCCTGAAGCTCAGTTCCTTGCTAAAATTGGTGAATTCTTCTATCTAGCTCCTCCATTCCCAGGCTAGAGATATTTTAAAAGAATATAAAAAGGCTGGTAAACCTGTGTGTATATAATGGAATGTTCACTTTTTTCCTTTGTCCACTTATGCCATTATTTTATGCCATTTTGCCCTCTTGGTATCTTATTGCTTGGGAATTATTTTTTCTTTTACAATTAAACAGAGACCATACATCTTACCCATTACCCAACAGGCTGTCAGGCTGTAAATAAGTGTTGTGGCTGGAGCATGTGGGGAAATGGCATTGGTCCTTCAGCTTGCTGGGTGACAGAGGTCTCTGCGTGGGACTGCAATGGCACCTTCCCCTGGTGCTGTTTTTGTCTGTCTTTGAATATGTAAGAGTTTGATGTGAGTCATTCTGTGTGTAGGAGTTGCTGTGACATAGAGCACTGTTAGCCCAGCATTAGGCTTAGCTTCTCCATCACTGGGAGGCAGTTTGAAGGGTGCGTTGAGCTTCAGACCAGAAGGCTCTCCAGAGAACCCGTTGCTGTTGGCTTCCCCATCCAAACTGTTCTATGTCTTAGCACAGAGTTTTCAATAAAATTCATCCAGCCATGTGCGTATTGGTTTAAAGAGTGGTGTACTTGGAGATGTATGCTGACCTTAAAAACAAGGTTTTAGTGCTAGTTCAGTGATATATTTGACATTTTACCCTTGCCTACTGTGGCAAAATCTGTATGTGTCTAATAGCTGAAGAAGAAACAACAAAGGATCCCCTGTGTTCACCTGCGGGCTTCCTCCTCTACTTATCTAGCCATAAGGCAGAAAACACAGCTGTGGGGTCTGTCTGGGGTCAGCTTTCCTGTAGGTCATCTCTTCCGCTTGGCTTCCTTCTATTCAGAGGGAGAAAAAAGAAACCTGTGTGTGAGGCTCTTGGAGAGAAAAGAAAATTTTCATCACTTCTCACGTGGAGCAGTGTCTTACCAACAAGTTTACATCAGCTTTATGTCAGCTTTGGTCTAGGGATTATATTGGTCAAGAAGAAATAGTTGTAACAAGAAAATATCAAATTCACACCTATGTGTTAGGTCCTCATGCATGCTTGCACACCATGGGGGGACAATCGCCTGTCTCAGTGGTGTGATACAATTGCTTCTTAGGGTTTTTCATATATTGTCCTTTGTAATGACTCCCTGTTATGTTGTCTAAAAAGCTGAATTAGTGGTTAACAAAAAAAAAAAAACGAAACAAAAAACCAACCAAACAAATAAAAACCGCTACCCAAAACCAACAACCAACCAAAAAATGTCTCAGAAAACGTGATCATCAGACCTCTGAAACATAATGCAGGCAAGGCTGCCCTTTTCTCACTCTGAGTAAATTGGCCAGAAAAGTCTGTATTAAAATATGTCATTAAAGCTTTTAACATATAAAATTCTGGCAGCCGCCTTCATTTAACAGCAAAGTGAGTCCAAGCGGTTGTGGGAAGCCACATGGTTTGTGATGGCATTGACTGGAGAGGTGCAGGTAGAGCCCAGTCACATGGAGGCTTTCATGCTCAAATCACTGTTAAGATTTCCCCCCACCCTTTACCTTTGGAAATGAAGTAACTATTGCTCTTTCTGGAAAACACCTGATTAATCCAATACATAGGTGTCATTTTAAATTTTGGTGGTGTCATGGTTTAACTCTGGCTAACAAAATAGCACAAAGTTGCTCTCACAAATTTCCCCTCCCCT
>NW_010264584.1:0-2483 GCF_000690775.1 Eurypyga helias
TAGCGCTGCCGGGGGTTGTTGTGACAACCCCAGGCAGCGGGGGTAAGGAAAGAAAGGAATGTTTTCCAGAAACACTAACAACAGGGCCTCAGCACCACACCAGAATGAAAACTGGATTTCCTTGTTCTCACCGTTAATTTGCTCAAAGGCACTCCTGCTTCTAAATCAACTTTACATGACGATTTACACTCGTGCTTACCACTCCCACTTATGTTTCAGACTTCATACAGCCCACGTCGCATTTTTAAAGCACCACCTTCTCTAGACTTTCTCCTGTGTTTGCTATTCTGCTAAAACATTTTTATTACCTTTCATCATAGCTCGCGGAAGAATCAAACCTGACGGCAGAGTCCAAACGCCAACTCCCAACAGAAACTCCCACTTCAGCAGCTGATAACTCCTGTTCATCTTCACGCTTTAAACTGAAGTTCTGCATGAACAGCTACACACAGATGAACTGACTGCCTGCTGGATTTCACACATCCTACATATTGATACAATCTACAAAGAAAGCCAAGTTTGAAGAAAATCTGTTGAGCAATGCTAAAGAAATAAGCTTTACAGAGTCTCAAGTAATTGCTGCGGTTCGCTAATAAACATGCCTCGTCCTTTCCCAATTCTGCCTTGCTTTCTATCAGGGGTAAACCCCACCAAAAGAGACTTTCTACACCTTTTCAAAGGGACAGAGGAAGAAAAGCATTTGTCTTAAACACCCCTGTGACCAAAGGAAAGGAAGACTGCAAGTGGCATTTGTCCCACTCATTACACTGGTCCCCTCATCACAGCCTTCCCCTTCTCCAAAAGAATCTGGAGGAACATATCCAGGCTCAGCAGCGGGCCAGTATCAACACTCCGAATGCAATTCTGAGCTGGTTCCTCCTACAGACACCGTTTAACAGCAGAAAAGTAGGTTTCTGGGAGCAGGATCTGAGGGAGTTTCTAGCTAAGAGGGCTTATGAGTGCCCCACTGATTACCTGCAAATGCCTGAGAAGCTCCCAACACCTCAGGGTTACTTTACACTTAAAGAAGTGGTTTATTTTTCACTTTTATGTGCTCCTTTAGCAGTTCAGGTTTCACACACTGAATTAACCAACTTCAGGATTTTTTAAGAGTCCTAGAGCACCACCACATGCTTTGTCTTCCAGGCAAGCAAAGCTGAACCAAGAGCAGATAACTCTTGGGAGACCTTGAAAAACAGCCAGAAAACCAAGCTCAGCTCCCATTTGTGCCACGGGAAATGCCAAGATCCAAGGATTATTTTTATTTTTATTGCAATAATGGAACATAAATTCAAGGTTGGTCTGCCACGCTTTTTGTAAAGTTGTAGTAGGCTGAACAAGTATATCTGGAATCAAAAACTGGTAAGTTATTCCAAGTGAAATGAAACATTCCCTACTGACACCTTCGGCAACAAGCACATATATAAAAAACTGGATTAGTTATCAAGTCAAAGTGAAAACTAGGTATTTTCTTTTATTCATTACTTGGTCACCTTTACAGGTCCACAGCGGAAGAGAATCACCAGACAACTCAATGAACTCCAAAACTAAACAAAGCAAGCAAAAAAGGTTAATTGTGCTGCATATAAAACTGCTTTTTGATTACATGTAGTGAGAAATTCATGTTAAGTGCTTCTGGAGATGATGATAAGGATGAGAAGGCTTTTACAGAGGTTTTAAAACCTATTTGCTTTTTTGATTTAAGGATAATCTATCCATAGTTAAGGGTCTAACCATTACATTTTCTCCTACAAACTACTAAAACCAGACACTACCCAGCAGTTTAAATAACATATGAAAAAAAGCTGCATCTATTTAACAGCTGCAGAACTCACAGGACAGAGGCAGTAAAATATAAAAAAAAGACAAGAGTTAAAAATCACTGCAAGAATATTAACTGTAATAAAAGAGAAGACATTAAAACCAGCAGCTAGTTAGGTGCCAGGACATAATAGAACCCAGAAGGACAGGCAAAGAATGATGCTAAGTTAGGGAGAAAGAGTCTGTATTCAGAGGAGAACTTCCTGACAGACACCACAATAAAGCAACATGAATGGTGACTGTGTGGTCCCCTTCTCATAAATAAATCAGGCGTCAAAGGTTGATCTGCAGTTAATAAGAGGCCTAAGCCTTCTCCAAGGATTTGTAGTATTCTGTCAGCACAGTCCAAGCCTTAGGAGCCATGAAGCCTTCCGGCGGGTTTTGTCCTTCTCGAGCCAGCTTGCGCATGCGGGTCCCCGATATAAAGTCAAAGTCTTCGTGGCTGAGAGAGTAGGAGTGGGGCAAGGGGGGAGAGGGAGAGGGGGGGAAAAAAGAACATGTTTTAAAAGCAGGCAAAGTTGCTCATATTCCTTCTGTTTCTTGATACTTTATCAATTCCTCCTCAGGAGTGTAATGCTGAAGAGCATCCGTCATTTCCAGACATCTGGCCAGCACTGCCAGCAAATCCTTGGATATACACCCTCTACAACCTTCAGCTTAGT
>NW_010264584.1:2496-3838 GCF_000690775.1 Eurypyga helias
AGCACAGTCCAACTGAACTGGGGCTGAGCGAGCGGACTGAATCGAGCCTGTGCTTCCATCCAGCCTGGCTCGCGCTCTGTCAGGAAACAGGGAATTGCTGTGGAGAGAGGACCATCTCCTCCACCTCAGCCCGTGCCACCCTGCACCTTGCCCTGCCGTGCAGCAGCAGTGCCCCACGGGCTGGCTGCAGGCCGTCACCCCAGCGGGGCTGAAGAGAGTCGTTTCGGTGCCACTAGAGAATGAAAAACCAAGACTGCACGAAATCTGTGCCAAGTACAGTTTGTGGAACAGGGGAAGTAAGAGCCTCGGAGCCCAGAGGCAAGCTCCACATACGCGTAGATAAGCGTATCCGTAACACAGCACAGGCAGTTCAAAATTAAGCAAAAAGCAGGGGAATCACAAAAGTACCTTCCCCTAAAGACGTTTTTCCCTAAAAAGCAGAATTCAGTTGGACGTACGCACAAATGAACCCAGATCAGGATCGTTTATCACCGGTAACATCATCTAAACGGATGTTAACTTCTCAGGTAGGTGTTCACAGACGGCAAAAGCTCCCCAGCATAAACACTTACTCCTCACAGAACTGAATCAGTAACAACGCCAGAGTTCTATCAAATGCTCCAAAGCAAAAATTATTTATTCTTAAACGAAATAGGCCATTTTCCTTACACCATTTGCTCCATTTGCAACGTGTACGCATTACTCATTCTTCACTTGGCTGTTTCAAATAAGAGCCAAGTATGGCTCTCAGATGCTCAGGCCTCAGCCTGAAACAAGAGCCAAGCGTGCGCATCAGCGGGCAGAACTTGGCTCGAGGCTGAGCTGTGCTCGGTAGGGTATGGAAGTCAGCAAGATGCGGAAAGCATCCCACGGTTCCCTTTCACCAAACCGCCAGCCCCAGAACCTTTTGATTTGGAGTTTCCCGTTGTTACTGCTCTCAGTTCAGGACTGCGGGTTCCTGAATGTCACAACACGGAAAAAAAAAACCCTACTGTGCTTCAATTCTACAAAATATAAATTACACAAAAATGAAAACTTAAAGTTGATGTAAGCCTGTGGGAGAAGTTGTACATAGAATCACGGAATGGTTTGGGCTGGAAGGGACCTTAAAGCCCATCTAGTTCCAACCCCCCTGCCAGGGGCAGGGACACGTTCCATAGCCCAGGTTGCTCCAAGCCTCATCCAGCCTGGCCTTGGACACTGCCAGGGCTGGGGCATCCACAGCTTCTCTGGGCAACCTGTCCCAGTGCCTCCCCACCCTCGCCGGGAAGAATTTCTTCCTGATATCTAATCTAAACCTCCCCACTTTCAATTTAAACCCGTTACCCCTTGTCCTGTCACT
>NW_010264584.1:4004-4400 GCF_000690775.1 Eurypyga helias
GGCCTCCTCTGGACTCGCTCCAACAGCAGTTGTGTCACTGCTATTTATAACACCTGAAAATTAAGTTCCATGGCAGAGGGATGCCTGGTGTTCCCTAACACTGCTGGAAGGTGACTTGTGCTTTTTGCAAAGTACTATTTCTAGAAAATGTATGTGGGGAAGTGATAAGACTGGTTAATTCTAGTGAAAAAACGTTAAGTGTCCAGATGGTCAGGAAGAGACCAGTAGAAGTGCTATAAACTTTCTCCATGTGTGGTTTTCTCCACAGTGTGGTAGTAACACCAAAGCTTGAGCATTAAAAGAAACGTTAGCTGCTTTATCCCCTCTTGGCCTTTTCAGAAAAACACTCAACTTCCACCCCTGCCCTACACGTGTGTCGTGGTTTAACCCCAGCTA
>NW_010264585.1:0-1326 GCF_000690775.1 Eurypyga helias
TACCGGCACCAGAAGTCCGTGTGCCGTCTCGAAAGTTAACGCCTTCAGCTCGTTCGCGATGCCTCACGGTCGGGGATGTCGCGCTTGTTCGCCTGTTTCCGAAACCGTGCTCCAAGACTTGCTCCTTGCGCTGGTCAGAGGCAGCGCTACTCGGAAAGCCGTTATGAATATGGTTGGGCTGGATGCTTCCAGGGAGGAGGAGTGCGGCCACTCGCCCTCCTTCACCACTGCCGAACGGTTCAGCCTGTTTCCTTTAGTTCCCGTCAGTACTTCCATGGTATTACAATAACCACTTCCTTCGCTGACCACGGGCTGAGCAGTTCCCTTGAGGACAGCAGAAAGAATTCCTATTCTTCTAAGCCATATGCAAGATTTGGAGGGTTGCAGGGAGCTGACAGACTTGCTTGACTGCATTCTGATGCCTTTTTTTTTTTTTAATGTGAGGAAATCTGAGCACCTTTTAGGAAGCGTGGAAAGCCACACAGCAGGTCTGGTGGCCTGTGTCCCACAGAGGATTTCAGGGGGTGAGCCAGCACATTTGGCATCATCCCCTGGTTATTTTTACGCTCGTAGGGGCACAGAGTTTCATGTAAGGGAATCATTGGCATGTGAACTTCAATTGTTTGCAGATATGATTCCTGCTTTTCGAAACTATGAGGAGAGATGACGCGTGTTAGGAGGCAGCAGACGGTCATTTTGTTCAGTGTGACTTGTAACTCCCTAATCTGACTTTTAAAGCATTGGAGTGTTACTGGGTGAAAATACGCTAAAAAATCCTTCTCTCTGTTAAAAAGTGTTCTTACCTGGTGACACGATGGTTCTATCACACTACCTACACATAAAGCTTGTCAGGAGAATCCTGGCTTCAGGAGCCACGGGGTGTTACAGGTTGATGTTGGGACGGCAGAGGAGTGGTAACGTGAAGAAGGGAAGGGTGGTCGCTGTCAGTCTTTGTGCCCGCACGTGGATTGCTCTGAGAGCGTTCGTTAGGAGCATGAACTACCGGAATTACTGAGAAAGTCCAGCAGGTGCATCCTTAAAGTGCGGGCCTGTGCAAACAACACTGGGAAATTTCTGGCTGATGAGACTTTTGTTGATGTATACCAAAATAAAACGTTGCTACTGCTTCAAGAGTTTCACTTTCTATTGCATCTTTTAGTTGATTAAATAGCTTCATATCATTATGACTATTTCTTTAGCTGTTATTTATACTTAAATAGAAAATCATTTTGTATGGATTGTTAAGAACCAAAGTAACAAATTCTTCCACTAAAGGTTTTGGAATTTGTTCTGCTCCCTGTTTTGGTTTATCGCAGAACCATAGAA
>NW_010264586.1:0-8513 GCF_000690775.1 Eurypyga helias
GGCACGGCCCTGCCGCCGCCTGCCAGAGAGGTTCTGAGGGCGGACCTTCGCAGCCTGGGAAAAGGGGACATGTTTTCCAAGCCACAGGTTCCTTCCTGCCCCAGGCGCTCCCCTCTGCCGGGCCATGCATGGGGCAGGGTGGGAGTGACACATGCCGGACCTTCGCTCAGCCACCCTCCGGGTATTTCATGTCCCAGCACTGCATCCTCCCCAGTTCTCCCCTTTTGCCCCCAGTACGGGATCTCATTGCAGCCTTCCAGTACCTGAGGGGGCTACAAGGGTGCTGGGAGGGGACTTTTTACAAGGGCCTGTAGTGACAGGACAAGGGGGAACGGGTACAAACTGAAAGCGGGAGGTTTTGATTAAGTATCATGGAGAAGTTCTTCCCGCAGAGGGGGGGGAGGCACTGGGACAGGTTGCCCAGAGAAGCTGTGGATCCCCCATCCCTGGGAGTGTCCAAGGCCAGGCTGGATGAGGCTTGGAGCAACCTGGGCTAGTGGAAGGGGTCCCTGCCCATGGCAGGGGGGTTGGAACTGGATGATCTTTAAGGTCCCTTACAACCCAAACCATTCTATGATTCTATGATTCTGTGATCACGTTCATCACTCCACATGTCATTTTTGAGGAGGTGGGTGATAGGGGGCTGGTTGCTCTCCATTTGCTGCCTCACTGAAGCTGAGGCTTTCCAGAGCCGTGTTCCCCAAAACCTGATGGAATGCATTCAATTAGGCAAAGTAAGTTGTCATCCAACAGGCTGCATGAGGGAGAAACCTGCAGAATGCCCCACATCACTGGGTCTGGGACAGGCAGCAAGAGGGGAGACAAAATGTCTTGCCAAGGGACAAGAAGCCTTTGAGGATTCACCTTCCTGGGCATCCATGCCTTCCCCACTGGTCTGGAAAATGCCTTACGGATGCTGTTTAACAGCAGCATGGACAGCTTGCCCCAGGAAATGGTCATGCAAGCCAAGTGTCTTCTGCTGGCTGACAGTCCAGATCCATGCACCAGGATATTTGGGAACATGCAGCTGATGTGCACCCTTGGTCATTGCATATGGGACGGTGCTACAGAGATGCCCTCAGCTAGATGAAAGGGATCTGCACCCCTGAAAGAACAGATAAATGGTCTCCCCTCGCTGACTCGTCTTCTTTGCATGCTGTCAGAAACATGCCAAGGAGGCCAACACAGTTGGTCTGAGCACCTTAGGAAGAGGTGGAAATAGAATGAAAATGGCTTGGAATCATGGCTTGTGACTAATCCATGGACCAAGAGGCTTGGAAGCAGTGCCCTTATCCATGCTGTTCCACAGGGACAACACTGACACAAAGAGGAGTGAGAGGGGCTCTGGTACAGCAAAAGCAGGAACTGAAGTGACCGTAACTAAGATTGACCCAAACTGCAACAGGCAGAGCAGGTCAGACCACTGAGGTCTGTTAAAACAAAACCTACCAAGAACTGCAGGTGTGAGATGCTGTGAGGCAAGGGGACATGCTGTTCGGGAGGTCCTGGATGGATGCTGCATCCTCTGGCACACCAGGGAGCAGGTGTGCATCTGTGCTTGCTCAGTGCAGCTCTGCTGAGACTGTCCCGTGCCTGTTCCCTGGGTGTTCAGAGCTTCAGGATGGAGACAACACCCGCACCCCCTCACCCTTCTCTTTATTTACAGACATGACATCGACTGGGGGTGTGGTGATGGGAAACGGCACCTTGTGAAGCATCTGCCCACCCAGACAGCGCTGTGCCTGCAGCAAGGTCTTTGCAAGCTCTGTGCAGTGGGAGGGTGGGTGGGCACACGGCGTAGGCTCCACGACGTGGGGACGCCAGCTGGTTGACCAAAAGGCAATACAGGTCCCCGTGGCTGAGCCTCCTCTGCCTTCTGAGTCATCTATTTCCACCGGCCACCCACCATAGTCTTCCCACGGGCAGTCTTTGACCTGGAAGAGAAGCAGAAAAGCATGTGCAAAAAAGGCATTAGTGAGCATGAAAGGAGGGACAAGGTGAGCCATCAGCCGCCATCAGCGGTCCTGAAAAGAGGACTGAGTGTCTCCGGGTGATGCTCGCTGCCCTCTGAGGAAGAAGGTCTTTAGCAGCCCCAGATAAAACCCTGGGACCTGAGTCAGTCTATGTGGTTTGGGAGTCTATGGGAACAAGCTCATGCATTTTGCCAGGTGTTTCTAAGGACTCCCAATTCCCTTCCCATGTCTCTCCCTCCCAAGGATCCTTCAGGGAAGAACCAATGAGTCGGATCTCCAGTTGCAGAGGGTTAAGAACAGCTGCAGGATCCTTCCCCCAAGAACCAGAAGCTGTGAAGCTCTTAGCCAAGACCCACTCTCCTTAACCACCATCAGTGACAGAGGCACTGCTCTGCGCATGGTCAGCAGAGAGGAAGAGGAGGAGGCTTGGGTGGACAGTGAAGAGCATTTCAGATGTGTCATCCTGAGAGTCACCAGCACACCTTTGGCTGCCAATCCTTGGCCTTGCCTCCTCCCTCAGCCCTACTGCTAGCCCGATGTTGGCTCCAGTGTCCATGCAGCACACATGCAGTCAAGACACACAGCACTCAGGAAATGCCTGTACTCACCCTTTGCTGCAGTAACAGGCCATATTTGGGGCAGAAGAGAAGAGAGATTTGGTGTAAGTGAGCAGAAGATGCTGCTACCTGACACACAGGGAGACTGAGCACCTCTCATAGGAGATGACAGGGTAGGATGGAGATACGAGAGCAGCATAGGACTCCCAAGGGTGGGGGTTAAACCCCCACCTCCACCCACCTACAAAGGGTCCCCCAGTCCTGTGCAGGTAACGTGGGCACAGGGACAGGCTCCCCTGACCTTGCAGCGCTGCACAACTCCCACAACCTGTGGGATTTCCCCTCCTACACGAGATGGGATCTCCAGCAACTTCCCTGAGATTCTGGGCAGGGTCACTGCCAGGATGGGGGCAGCTGGGGGCTGACAGGACCCCGCAGGACACAAGGCTCCATGTGCAGAGGTGGGGTCTCCCCAGGGTCCATCCCCAGTGGTGTCCCTGGGTTAAGGGGAAGCTGGTGGAGGTGGAAGTCTATGGGGGGTCTGTCAGTGGGAGCAGAGCAGCATGGGCCAAGGTCCCTGGACCAGACCTGCAGGTCCCTGAACACTGGATAGCAGTGGGACCAGAGGCAAGAGTGGGAGGGACAGGAGGTGGCTCTGCCAGAGAGCCAGGAGATACACAGAGAGGGAAATGGGGCCAGGGGAGCAGGGAGCTGGAAGGGCAGGAGGTGTTGAGGAAGGATGCTTAGCTTGCCCCAGGGACTTACACTTTCTGGTGGTCACTAACACGGTTCCGGAGGACGTTGATCTGCAAGAGAAACACAGGCAGATGGTGAGACCTGGCAAGATGCCCCATGCCTGGACGGGGATGAGGGTCTGGGTGCAGATGGATCACTGCTCTCCCTTTGCCAGCGGTTCTTGCATGGTGTTTAGCATGGGGCTGTGATGTGCAGCACAGCAGGAAGCCTGTTGCACTGCAAAAGCACACATTCCTGGGAACTGGGAGGTCCGTCACAGGGCCACCGCACAGCCCCTTCCACCAGCTGCCCCATCCTGCAGCACGTGATAGCTGTGTGCTCAGCCTTGCCAGGGTGGCTGGCAGCTGCTGGGAGGGTTGGTTTGATGCTCATCTCCGAAAGGGAGGCAGCTGTGGCTCTGCTTTCAGTGGTGCAGAGTCTCGAGTGTTTGTCACCCCATGCACAAAGTTGGGCACAGTTCTTTTCTGATGCAGCCAGCTTCCTGCAACAGCACTGTCAATCAGACAACCCGTCTTGTCTCCCAGATAGGAGCAGAAGGAGCAACCAGGCACAAGGAGGGTGGATAAGCTCACGGAGGACCCCATGGCTCACCTCATATTTCTGCCGCTTGAACTTTTCCTGGAGGTCAAATTTCTCAGCCTCTAGGTCACGGATGGTTTGCCAAAGCTCCTTGGCCTTTTCCCTGCGTGAAGAGCCAGCTGGTGTCAATGCAGAAAAGGGATGCGGCTCACAGGGAGCTCAGGGACAGGGACAGGGCAGTGATGCCATCATTTCGTCTGCTCCCCCGGGATGGGTCCTGCCCAGGCAGGGATGTGTTAGCCAGGCAGCGATGCCAGTCGCACGCGTGGACCATCGCCGTGGGTGAGTTTGGGACGCACGGGGACACGCATGTCCCATGGGAGCGTGGCTCCCTCTGATGGCCAGCGCTGCCAGCAGCAGCCTGGCAGTGGTGGCCAGGCAGAGCCACGGAGCCCGTATTCCCGTGGATTGTCACAGCCCATCTCCCAGCCGTGCCATCATCCTCCTGCCTGGGCTGCAAGCCCCAGGCAGCCCACCCAAGCCCAGGATCCTGCCCCAGGAGTTGGGACACAAAGCAAAGTCCCTGTCCTGGACATCCCTCCTGCAGCCCACGCTCACCTCAGTTTGTCTTCGTCGAGGTGGTCAATGTTCAGGGGCTTCCGCCGTTCGCTGAGGATCTTCTTCTTCTTTTCCCGCTCTGTTTGCTTCTTTCCACCCTTTTTCTCTGACTGAGGAAACCATCAGTCCATTTCAGGGAAGGAAACCTGCCCAGCCTTTGTTCTACCCCTATCCCTAAATCTGTCTCCAACACCTTCAGATTTGGGACTCCAGAAGCACATAAGGTCCTCAAGGAAATTTTGGCAATAGTGGACAAGACACTTCCCCATCCCTGTCCCTGAGGCGAGGCTGGACCCACCCTGGCCAGCATCCGCAAGGCAGAGCTCTCAGCCCACTTTGGCCTTCTGTCTGCTGCCAGGACCCAGCAACACTGGCCGGCCTTCCGCTTCTACAGGTTACCAACGCTGAGAACACAGACAGTGCTGTGGGGCCAGCCCATGGCTGAGCCCTCCCCAGGAGCACCAACAGCTTCATTGCCACCGCTTGGGGTAGGATCACACCTTTTGCATGTAGCCTCCAAAATGCATCATGTTGGAGAAGGCTTTCTTCTTCCGCGCTTCCTCCTCAGCCCTCTTCCGTGCCTCCTCTTCCTCTTTGCGAGCTCTTTCTTCCTGCCAGGATCAGAAGTGGGTCAGGAGCGGACGCACAGAGGCCTCACGGACCAGTGTGCATGCAACACACAGCTTGTGCTGCCAAGTGCTCTGCAGACAGGCCTGTACTACCCAAGAGCAGCCCGAGCCCCTCAGTCCCCAGAGCGAGACTCACGGCCATGCGGGCTTGCCGCTCCTTCTCCCTCTCGCTGCGAATCCGCTGCTGCTCTGCCCTCTCCGCTCGCCGCTGTTCCTGCAGGAGAGGACGTCAGTTTGGACACCCCAGGGAATCTGCATCCTCACTGTCCCTAGGGACATATACCTGACCCCAAAAGCCCTGAGACCCCCAAGGGCAGATCTGCTGCTCCCATGTCTCCCGTGACCCGTGACCACGGGGGAAGGTGAGTCTCCATTAGGCACAGCAGCATCACAGCAGCCAGACCAGGGGCTTCCCAGGCACTGGGGTGCAAACCCTGGCTCAGATTTCAGGCTCTGTCTTGCAGGGACATGGGGTGTCTCAGGGGAGAGGGTGGCGATAGCGATAGAGGGGGAAGGCTACAGACATACAATCCTGTCCTTGAGGGAGATGAGCTCCTCCTCCTCCTTCTTCCTGCTCTCAAAGTGAGCTTCGATGAGGGCCTGCAGTTCATTCAGGTCCTTCTCCATGCGCTTGCGGTGGATGTCCTGCACCGGATGGAGATAGCAACAATGGTTATGCTCCCACAGGTGAAGCTGTCCCGGAGCTGCAGAGCTGCTGGGCACAGAGTGCAGGAGCGATACAAGGGGATCACCTCATGGGGACTGACATTAAGTGCTCTACTTACGTCAAAATCCAGTCTCTCACCATCTGGGATTTTGGGGGGCACCAGATTTGGCATGAAGACCCTGAAATCGAAGTTGAGCAGGATGGTGAGCCTGCAGCAGATACCTGGGACAGGACGGTGCCTTTCACCCATGCACCAGTCTGCCCACCCCTCCTCTCTGAGCCTTGCAGTCCCCAAGGATGCAGGGTGAGCACATTTTGAGAGCAGGGAAGGGTAATGCTGCTTCCTGGAGGTTGCCAGCTGGACAGCCTCAGAGGAAGACCTCTGGCCTTGCTGGGAAGCACTCCCAGGCACCCACATGGCTGAAATAACTCTGAAAGCTGCAGGCAACTTGGCCATGACCCTTTGCCAGGCACCCTGGGGCTGGCAGCCACCCCACTGCCCACCCAAAAGAGCACAGAGGAACTGTGTGCTCCAGTGTGATTTGACACAAGGAGCTGGAAGCCATCCTCATCTCCTGTGGGCTTGAGGGAGCGCAGGAGATGCTCAGAATGGGCACAAAAAGACACAGAGATTAAGAGATCATGGCTGAGGACAGATCTGCCTCCCACACTGCAGCATCTCAGGAGTCTGTGTGGACCTACAGGTTCCTGGCAATGGTGCCTGGCCCCACTCCTTCAGACAGGTGCTCCTGTCCCTGGGATGCTGACACACAAATGTGTGCTTCGTGCCAGCCATAGGCAGGAGCACACTGCAGAAGACAGACCCTGGCTGTGCCATGGACTGTGTACCCCAGGCTGGTGTGCACACAGATCTTTTCCAGCAGTGGGGCCACAGGGCAGCTGGGCTTCGCCCAAGGAGCACACAAAATGCTTCAAAACTGCCAAAAGACCTCATTCTCAGGATGCCCTTCATATTCCGTGCTTATCTGCCTGTTTCCCTCCACAACCCAGTCCCACCCTGCTTTCAAGCTGTTGAGGCCTCATGCTCCCATTCCCTTTATGGATCATGGTGCTAAGCCCACCACATGGAGCCTCTGCCCTGGCACAGCTCCTACATCAGACCTTGCACCAAAAAAAAATGCACGGACACTTACTTGGGTTTGGGCTTTGATTCACCTTCAGGTCCCCAGGAGCAGGAGAGAAAGATGACGTTAGTGCCACAGAGGCATCTGCTTTCACACCTTGACCCAAAACCACAACACTGAGCCAAGCTACCCCTCTCCCAGCAGCACAGGCTGCACTGTGGGTCATCCTCCAGAAGAGACATGCAATGAGGTGTCCGTCTGCGTGCCAAAACCCGAGACACATGTTGGTGCTCCTGGCTGAGCAGAAAGGCATTTGACACCTCCTTACACAGGTGAAGGGACAGTCCTTCCCACCCCAGAGAGGAACGAGGATGGATACTTCACCTTCCCCAGGCTCCTGCTCTCGGTCCCCCTCTCCACCTGTGGAAAACACGATACTGTGCCTCCTGGAGGCCAGCCCCGCTGTACGCCCTGCTCATGGACACAGTGGGCTGGTTCAGCCAGGCTGTTCCCCTCTGCCCTGTATTTATCCCCACTGCAAAGTCCAGCTCCATCCCTCCAGGATGGACAGGGAGAGAGCAGGACCTTCACAGACATCCCTGTCACAGACAGACCAGGAGAGCCACAGATCTTCTCCAGGAGGAACCCAGACAAGCTTTGCAAGAGCTCAGGCTGGGGAAAGCAGTAGTACTACTTTCCCCACCTGTATTTTGGGTGAATTTCTTACCGAGACAGCACAAAGCCATCCCTCCTGCTGCCCCAGCCCTGGCGGAGGACGGGGCCAGGGCAGCTCTGCACCATTTACCACAGATTCTCAGCTGCAGCAACTGAATTCAACACCAAAAACCCTGTTACAAGGGCCCAGTTTGTTGACGGATTGAAATTAGGACTGAACTGGCCAAAACTGTCTCCTCCACTCCTGCTTTACCTTCTCCGGGTGCTTTCGTTTCATCTTCTTGTTCTGTTTCAAAAGCAATGGGAAGAATATGAGCGCGCTCATGGGTGAGGGTAGTCACATCCAGCACCCTAACTCGGGAAGCACGGCTGGGATCAAGCCTGCCCCACCAGCCGTGACATGGCAGCACAGGGACACACACCAGGCAACCCCATCTGCTCCAAAGAGGTCTCAAGAAGACCAGTGTTTTTTGAATAGTGAGACACAACAGAGCATGTCCCCACCCCTGTCAATCCCCCATCTAAGGCTACTGGGACCTCTTGGTGGAACAGGCTTAACTCCTTTTTGGCATTATTTCGGATTGCTGGACACAAAGTGTTTGATCAACCATCAGACAACACCATTACCCTCATGCTGGCAGTGCCAAGGCACTCAGATCAGGGAAGGGAAGCTCATTTTTGATACCTCCTTGCTGGAAACCACAGATACAGGGGAGAGCTGCCACACTGTGCTACTGGTCCACTGTCACAAACCACACTGGGACATCCCAGACCCTTTTGGCACCCCACCAAAACAAAGCAAGGCTTCGGCCAAGCCATGGGAGCTTGTTGGCAAAACCACCACGCACCATCTGCCTTGGTTTCTTCAGTCTCCTCCTCCGCCTCCTCTACTTGTTCTTCCTGACCTGTGGAGTAATGGGCAGCATGAGTGGGACCCTATGGATCCCGGTATTGGAATAACTGGGCACAGAGACGGCTCAGAGACCTGTGGCAGACATAGCCACAAGAGAAAGAAGAAAAAGCTCAGAAAGAAA
>NW_010264586.1:8570-33049 GCF_000690775.1 Eurypyga helias
ATAAAGGATTTATATCCACCTCCTGTTTTATCTCTCATTCCCTCTCATGTTATCATGCTCTTAAACCCCAGGATGGGAGAGTGATTGCTCTCCTCCAGACAGCAAAGAACAAGACTGGCTGTTATTAGAGAACATGCCTTTGGCACCTTCACAATCTTATTTATGACACCGTTGGAGCACTGTTCCACTGGAGGGAGCAGTATCCCCACCAGTCCTCCACTGGAGTCAGAGTGATGCTGGGGCCCTGGTAAGACTTGTTGGTGCCAAGGCAAGAGAGAAGGAAATAAAAAGAAGATAGCAAACCTCGAGTGCATTTGGTTGATAGATGTAAGACAGAAGCCACAGACACAGAAACAGATATGCACAGCACAACAGGGCAGGAGGGGGAGGGAGTGCAAGAAGCAAGAGAGAGAAGTGGAAGAATGAAAGAAAACCCTTTTGCAAACCAGGGAGACGCAAAAGACACACCGACCCACGACATATTCACAACAGCAGTGGAGAGGTGAAATAAAGAAAGGTGCAATAACTACCGTCTTCTTCCTCTATCCATTCTTCCTCTTCTGAGCCAGGGAGGAGGGAAAGGAATAAGTGCAGAGGTTAGCCAGACCCCATAAAGCTGAGGAGTGTAGCCATGGCATGCATGAGATGAGGACTCTAGCACTGCAGCGGTTCACCCCTTGTGCCTCTCTTTGCTTTTCACGTCCAGGATGTTTTGCCATGCAGCAGCCTGGGCTGCCAGGCAGTGTCCTGAACCAGCAAGAGGCTCAGCAAAACCCAGTTCCCAAACCCAGCCCCAGATGCACAGCCCAGCCATGTCCCAGAGCGGCCACATCCACCACGGGGTTTGCTTCTTCCTCAGACTGAGGCAGTTAGCGGTTTGTGCATGAACATCATTAACACACATTCAGCCGAGGCTCCAACTCCTGTTGAGTTTTTGGGCTCACACCTCTGCCAATACCCAATCCAGCATTTCGACCCCTGTTTTGAGTCAAGGGATCACTCTGCCAAAAGAGATCCTGAGAAAATTCAGACCGGTTTTGATCCTACTGATGTTTCAGGTGGAGAAATCTAGAACATAGTCTCATTTGCCTTTCCTGGTCGTGATATGCCCATTGCAGTCAAGGCCCTTACCACCACAACCCACCCAAGTAAAGCACTGAACCGTCAGCACTTGTCTCTCAGCCCTTGAAACAGCCGGTGAAACACCTACCTTCCTCTACATACTCCTCTTCACAGAGCAGACATGAGCACGCAAGAGAGGGAAGGGAAAGAAGACGCAGGTTATTGAAGTTGCTCTGATCATTTCTTAGCTTCAGCTTCAGGGCAGCTGCAGATGCTCCACATCCTCTTACCTTCCTGCTCCCTGCAAAGCACAACAAAAATTTGTGGAGTGACAGCAATCTGCTTCAGCGGGACATGTGTCTCCACCAGTGAGGCTGAAAGGGAATTTGAAATTGCCTCCAGGCTGGCTCCCTTTTTCATAGCAAGGGGCAATGCCTGCTGGGCAGGCTGCTGAGTGGCATGCTGTAAGGTGGCAGTGGGGACAGGACAGGACCCAGATCCCCATCAGGCTGTGGGTAGCAGGAGCTGGAGAGCTCGACTGACACTTCGACACTGGCCAGAGAACAACACCATTTTGCAGCTTGAGAAGATTGAGTGGCCATGGCCTGTAATCCTGGAAATGGGTATCTCGCATCCCACCTTTGCCCCGGAGTCCTTTCCTGACCTTGGAGGAGATTTCCTGACCCAGGGGACACTGGGCACAAGGGTCAGACATTGCTGAGAGACACAAGTCTGTTGTGGCATTTAAACATAAGAACAGGATTCAGATCTACTTTTTCTGCTGGTGGATGAGAAGCAGGAGCAGTGCTTGGGCTGATCCCCGTAACCGTGTACCACAGACACTGAGCCCCTTCTCTACAGGGGGCACCTCAGGGCCCAGCAGCCCTCATCAGCAAAAGTTGTCCTCAGATTTGGGCCCTGAGGAGTGATGCTCTGGATGTGGCAGTAGGAGCCCATCAGCAGCAGGCTGACAACACCAGCTTTCCACAGCTCTATCCCACTGATCTAGACTCCAGCATTTTCATGCAGGGACCATCCCTTGCCATGTATGTGCTGATACAGCTCCCAATGCAAAACTCCCCACTCCTGGGGGCCTTGGTGCTCTCACAGCAGCGGTGCAGATGAGCTTGGGGTGGGGGGATTTCATGTTGCAGTAATGACAAGAGCCAGTGCCTCCCCAACAGCGCCTCTAAGCAATCCTGTGGGAAAGTGGGAATAAGGAGAGAGAAAGGGCATTTAAAAACACACCACTTACTGCTCATATTCTTCCATGACCTCTTCAGAGTCTGACATGCCTGGTTATCTAGCAGAATTCAAGGCAGATTGGAAAAAACAAGTGTTAGGAGCTGAGATAAGGGCAAGCACAGCCTGTTCTCCAGTGCTGGAGACACGGGCACGGAGACCCTGCGTCTCCCCAAAGCACTTAGAGCTGTGAGCTGTCCCCAGCCAGGCTGTGACAGTGTTATCTCAGCAGAGATAAGGCTCTCCCCTCCTGTCCCAGGATTACAGCTCACCCCAAATAGGAGGCAGGAGATTAGTGACAGCCTCATGCAACACTGATAACTGCTGTCAGGAGCCATGTCCAAGACACTCAGCTCCCCTTGCCGCAGCCATCTCAGCGTCCCGTGTTTGCTTAGGGCACAGGAAAATAACCCAATTAACATACAGCTGGTTGTGCTTCCTGGCTATTCTTAGCTCGGTTGGGATATAGAAACTTGCAGGGACATCCCATTATCTCAAATTTACAGCCCTGCACAAGCCACAACACAAGATTTCTGAGAGACCTCCAAGCCCTCCAAGTGCAGAATGTGCTCTGGAAAGGAGTGATCTCGGCTCAGCAGGACCATTTCTCTCCTGGTCCTGGCCCTGAGACTGAGGGCAGCTAAAAGGAATAATTAACAGCCTGGCTTTACAATGAGGCTAATAACTGTAGAAATGGCCATGCTCATCTTCCCAGCACACCCGTCTCCCTCCCAGCCGTGATCAGGACTGTACTCATGGTGCCTCCTCATCTAGCTTCCACCCAGCTCACTGCGACGAGGTCTGCACGGACCAGTCCATGATCAGCCCCAGCCCAGGGCATCCCGGAGCAGCCCTGAGCGTCAGCCCAAGCCCCTGCACACAACTCGCATTTTTGCCGGACCTCAGCAGAGCTGAGATGCCGCAGGACAATGCAAGGCATCTCTAGAAATAACTCCGTGTGCTAAACCACCTGTTCCCAGAGCAGCCCCGCTGTACTTCTCCTGATGGGCGTCTGGGAACAACTGGTCCTGGCTACATCTGTTGAGCATTTATTACCCGGGATGGGTAGGACAGGCTTCGGGATCGCCTATTCAAGATGCTGAATCCAGGACTGGAATCCACAAGCACGGGAAAGGCGCATTACAGGAGAGATGCCTGTGCATACCGGTGGCTCGCGGGGGGTTGTCAAATCTCACTTCTGAGCAATGACTCAGAAGGTGTTTTTTGGAGACAAATGAAGTCAGAAGTCAGCCCTGTCTGCCTTGGGTTCACCACCTGCTTCTGCCATCACTGTTCCTTTCCCTCTAATGGATGTGGGGCTTGGCCCTAAGCACCCCCTTCCGGCACCACGCCCTCGATCTCTGCTCCCCCTCAAACATCAGTTCCTGGCCCTACTTTTTCCACAGACTCGGCATGATCCTGCTATCCCCTCATGTTTAGCCAAATCATTTTTGTGGCCTCTGAGCACCCAGACTTCATGTGATCCTCCCACGACACAAGAGTGGAGACTCCCTCCTGGCCACGGCAGTGCAAACATGCATTTGCAAAGGCCTAGTTCTACATTTCCATTCACCCCCTCTCTCACATATCACTAGATCCCACAGAGCGTTTGCTGAGGAACAGCAACAAAACCAGGACTGTTGAGGGAGTACAAAAGAAAAAGGGGCTCTAGGAAATATTTTTACATCCTCTGCACAGAAACAGAGCTTTCCGTTTAAGATTTGAAATCTGTTTTGAAAGGTTTAGAACAACCCAGCAGACGTATTACAGAGTTAAAGAGGAAACATTGTGAATATTATTGACTGCAAAATATCTCCCATCATTTGCTGTATATTAAATAATCCAAATATTCCTCCCAGTCCTTAAAATCATTGACTTCATTAGCTCAGGTCCGGATGATCACACTTCTGGGGCTGAATTATTCCCCCCTGGTTCTCAGTCCCTGCTTTCCTCCAGGCTACCCAGTTCTCACTTCCCAGCATTTGCTCCAGCGTGTGTCCCGTCGCTTCTCCCTTCCTCCTTGAGAGGGTCTGACTGTGCACAGGAGCATCCCACCTCTAACCCACCCCATGGGCTGCCAGCGAGTCAGGGCCAGGCAGGCCCAACTCTCCCATGGGCGTTGCATCCTCTTGTATCCTCCAGAGACACGGGGTATTGGGATTTATGAGATTCCTCCAGAACCAGGGCAGCCAAAATCCCTCCCAGTCACCTTGGCCCACATTGGGCTGGTTCAAAAGTCATTGGGCGAGTTGCAAATACAACCCCCTGGAGAGACTCCCGATGTTTTATCCATGGGAATGCCTTCATGGCAAAAATACATCCCAGTGCAAACGGCTGGGGAGGACCATTAACCCTGAGCCAAATAACTTCTGGGTCTTTAACAACTGCCCTTCCACTAAGCATCCTACGCCAGGAGCGGGTATTAACCGAGCCTTACCTCTACTGTGGGGGCGAGGAGATCCCAGGGAGCCGAGGGGAAGCCAGCGGGTGTCTGGGAAAAGCTCTTTGGGGCAGGAGGCTTTAAGGGGGCTCCAGTGCCCACCCCGGGGCGGGCAGCGCCGGGAGGAATGTGCCCGGCGCCCAGTGAGGAATGCAACACTTGTGAGCTGCTATTTCAGCCCCTGCCCCCCTCTGCTGCACCCCCTTCCCCCTCAGGAGCCCATATAAGCCCAAGCTATTGTGTGGCCTCAGAGATTTGCTATTTTAAACCCTCTGGAGTAAGATACGTGAGTGCCCAAGGGGCTGACACAAGCCAGCCAGCTGTCATTTTCTAGGGCCAGGGACGCTGATAAGGCAGCGCTACCGCAAGTGCAGCACTGGACCCTCCATCACAGCCCCTGACCCGGTCTCACTCAGCCGCTGCACCAGGACCAAGATGCTGTAATGAGAAGAGTCTCAGGCTGCTTTTATCCCCCTTCCAGGACGCATTTGTCTTGGGTTTTTGCCTTTTTTCCTCTTGCCAGAAGCAAAGAAGTGAACTGCACCCAGTCCCAGCCCAGGAGCAGGTGACCAGGAGCATCTTAGAAAGAGCAACTTTTATTAGAAAAAGAAAAGGCACAGAGAAAACCAAGACCTTTCCAAAGCACAGCAAGCAAGATCAGGCCCAGGGGCAGCAGTAAGGTCCCACGCTGAATTTGTACATCGCAATGGTTGCTCAAGGCACAGCCCCAGCCCATTGAATGGCTCTGGCACAGGATTTGAACATCATTTTAGGGGCTGCCCATGGCACCTTAAAGCTGGCCTCAAGACAGCACCCCGCTTCCCTACTGCGTGGACTCGGCAACCCGGCGAGTGCAGGACGAGGGGTCTGTACAGCCACGGGCAAAGGGCTCAGGAGGAAGGGTGAGAGCGGAATGGGGTTTGCAGAAGGGACCCCGCACAGGGCGCTCATCTCCATGCAATGCCAAAAATAGGACCGTGGTCAGCCCACCCTTCCTGTGTCACTAAGTGAAAGGGGTCATTGTTGTAGGGGGCAGGGGACTGTAATGGTAGGGTGGAGAAGGCCAAGTCTCTGGCTCTGGCTCAGCTGTGTGGGTGGAGGGAAGCATCAGCACCATCAGGTCGTCCCTTCTTCCATTAGGCATCTCCAAGCTACATCAGCGCACGCGTGACTTTGCAAACACCATTTGCCTTTGGTTGGGTCCCTCCAGCAGTGACAGCCTAGACGAGGGAGTGATATCTGCCTGCCCCACCTCACCCCACATGAGTCAGGCAGCAAGGACGACCATGGTCCATAGACGTGCAGCTGAAATTCCCTTGGCCAGGTAGCTTCTTGCCCCACTGACATGATCCAGCTGCCAAGAAGATGTATAGGCTGATCCTATTGGCAAGGGGTTATGGGGCACAGCCAAAAATTAGGGGCAAAACACCAAAGCATTTTGGGGAAATGAGACAAGAGTCTGCCTTCAGCCTTTTCAAGGAGTCTCCAGGCCTGGGTGCTCCCAGGCAGGCAGCAAGTGAGGACTGTGGGTGCAGGGGTAATCTTCCAGCCTTCTTCCTTCCCATCCGACAAGCAGGAGGCCTCAGCAACCTGGGGTGCACCTACACATGGTGCGGGGACTCTCATGGCAGTGGGCTGCTGGATGATTGGGTAGGGCTGGGCTTTGATCTTCAGAGCAAAGCAGTTTTCAGTTTTTCCCAGATCATCTGATATTATCACAACTGGTATTACTACAACTGGAAAGAAAGTGATAAACAGTGAGACTGGGCCTGCGGCTGCAAATCTCCAAAGGCACCTACTTTAATCAGGACCATACTTGTCCTAAACAGGGGATGGGGTAGGGAGGCAAACCCTAAATCCCACCACATGCCACTTCCCTTCCTCTCCCAGACAGACCCCTTCTCACCCTTACAGCTGCCTCCAGTTGTCCCCTCCTGCCGATGTCCAAGTCATAGATGTCCCACATGACCCCTCTCCCCCCCAGTAGCCTGGTTTTCCCACACCTGCCCTGGGAGCGATGAACCGGCAGGCAGGTCCCAGCTCTGCCCCTAGCTCAGAGGATGCACCAGTTTTCAAAGCAGGTCCATGTCTACCTTGGTGTCTCCAGGCTGCTTTACCCAGACATCACGGTTTGTCAGGCTGTTTATTTTCCTGATGTCCTGCAAACAGGAGAGTTGTAAGTGGCACAGGAAGGTTTTCCCCATGCTTCACATGCAGTGTTACCTTGGTCTGACTATCAAAACCTTCAAGCATACGTGGTCCAGATGAAACCAGCTGGCTTTGAGATCCTGCACCTGGTAGACCATCAAAACCAAGTGCAGCTCCAACCCACAGAGATGGATGGATGGCAGCAGACGTTATTATAGGAAAAACTGATAAAGGAGCTGCAAGCTTTACCCAGGAGCAAACCTTTTCCTGGGAAACACAGAGCCACACAGACATGTTTAGGCAGTGCTAATCTCTGCAGCTCAGTGCTGAGGGTGCCTGGGCTTGCCTGCCCAGGCGGCAGGGCTGGGCTGGAGCTGGCCCTCCTGGTCCTGTACCCAGATGGCTGCAGGAGACTGCTACAAGCAGTGGCAAAACATGTACTGCCGTAAAAAGTGACACTTCCCTGGGATTTGCTGAAACTCTCTTTTCTGAGCACAGTAAACTACCCTGAGGCCAAAGGGTCTCCTGTCCACTTCCCTCGCATCCATGTCCCTGAAGCAGCTACGGTGGCAAAGTGCTGACCTCTGAGTCCCCTTAGCCAGGCACTTTGACCTCACTGCTACAAGACACCCTACTCCTGGGGCTGGGATACGCTCAGGGAGGCAGATCACTCCAGACTCCACAGACTCTCAGTGCAGACACAGTTCTCCACAATCCGCAGCACCCAGTGCCGAAGGACTGAGCATACAGCTCATCTCCCAGTGGCCTCCAGGTCAGAGCTAGTCCTCCAGACACCAGCAGAGATGGGATCTCTCTCACTCGTGGCAGGGGAAGCCCTGGGACATGCACCCAGATGGTGTCTGCTCCCTCTTCACCCTTCCAAGGGCTGGGATCAGCTGCTTCGGGCATTTGGGGACCAGGAACATGGCACAGCAACAAGTGGAGCCCTGACATCTCGCCGTGGTGGCCCTGCCACACCCAAACCTCTGACCCTGGCTAAGCTGCCCTCCAATTCTTTAATGGGTTCAGCCAAGCGTTCATCAGCCCTTCAAGTCCCACCACCCCCAATGCAGGGACATGTCCCACTGTGCTGCTTAGTGTCAGGGCACTAGCCTGAGGTGTTGGCACAAGCCTGTACCTTGCTCTTTTCCTCCTTGGCAGGCTCCTGAGCTCGGCTGATCCACAGATTAATGCGGGATGTCACCGAACCTGGGATCTTCAGGTTGTCCTGTGGCACAGAGAGGGACACTAAGGTTACAGCATCAGCTCTCCCTCTGCACGAATGTAACCTGGAACAGTCCCCAGGGCATGGGGAGACAGAGAAAACCTGCAACAGGCAGAGACCAGCCTACACCTTGGCTCCATCCCAGCTCCTCAAATACCAGCGCATCGGCATGAACCCACACACTGCCAGAGCACAGTTTCGTCAGCAGCCAGTGCCCAAACCCAGCCCTTCCTGGCACTGCTCAGCAAGCACCAAACTCCCATCAAACTACACTCAGGCAGCAGCCTGCCGGGCTGTGTGTTAGTATCCAAGGAGGGAAAGACTTGTCCAAAATTCTGGTGCCTGCCCTGGCACAGGACCCTGCTGGAAGGTCCTCGCACAAATCAGCTCCCGCACTTACCTTCCTGACAGCCAGTGGCTCAGCCTTGCTGGGAGCGCTTGCCTCAAAGAAGTTGCGCTTGCTGGCCACCCCCTCCGAGGACAGCAAGAGGCTCTTCTGAACAGTCAGGGTTGATTTCACCACCTCTGAGCGCTGTGAGGAGAGAGGGGCATCAGCGGGGACCATGCTGCACCCCAGCTGGTAAAAAGCAACATCCAGCTTCTGGCTCACATCCTGAGCCAGTTGGGGTCTGCTCCCTCCCTGCCCATCACCGGCTCATGGGACTGCCCCACTGCTCCCCCCAGCAGGACCATGACCTTCTCCAAGCAATATCTCCTCCTTGCTCCTAAAACCGTGAGGTTGATCCCTTTTTCTTCCTGGGACCAATTTCTTCTACCCCATTAGAACTGGTTGTTCCATGCAGCTCCATTCTTCTCTCCCTTCCCCACTCAGCTCCAGGCCCCTCCTCTCCCCACACATCTCCCTCACACCAGCCCAGCTGTTCCAAGGGTTTTGGGTACCTGCACAGCCGAGTTGTACTTTTCCAGCTTCTCCCCAATGGTGGTGCTGCTCCCAGGGATCCTCAGACTTGCACTGGTGGAAAAAAAAGTGAGAGAGTGGAACACAACGCTCCCAGATCTCCTGGGACTCAGCCCACAGTCCTGGGGGACTCCACTTGGCAGGAGACCCTGTCCGACCCAGTCACGACTGCATCCATCTGCCAAGTGAACCAAGGCAGCTCATTCCCTGCTGATGGCAGGGAATCATGGATCTCACCATCTTACTAGGGCCACACTGTATGTTGAAAAATAATTTCCCAGTTTACCCTGTCTTCAACACTGCCAGGTCTGAACTGCATCTTCACCAATTTCAGTATGAGTTGGCCTATAGTTTGCATAGGTGAAGCCCCTTTCCCCTGCCCTGCACTCAGAGGTGGGAGAAGGCACCCTGTTGACTCCCTGCATTCAGACGTCAGCCCTCAGTTCCTCAAGAAGTTTGAAGCCACCTGTCCAAACCTCACCATGGAGATTTGGAGGATCACTTGATCTGATCACCAAAACCAGATCAGGCTGCTCACAGTCCTGTACAGTGGGGTTTGATATCTGCAGGGATGGGAGCCTGCTGTGGTGCTGCACTGCTCAACACGTACCCGCTCCTGTGCAGACACAACACCAGTGAGAAGCCACAACCAAGAGACAGCAGGGAGTAGCTGAGGGGAGCTTGTACAGATACAAGTTGGACATTGGACGTTGTCCTCTGCTAAGCACTGCTGCCTGGTCAGCCAGGCACCCCGGGACCAATGTGCAGCAGACCTGTGCCAGGGCACTCACTAGCTGGTACCAGGTCTCATCACCTCCTCCTACTCCTTGGAAAACAAAGGGTGAGAGTCCCTGACCAGGAAGGCCAAAAGAACATGGAGAGAGGTGCTGACCTCCTTGTGAGCGGGCTTTGGCTTTCTTCTTGCAGTTTTCTTGAGATGACCTGAAAGACACAAGGAGAGGAGATGCTGGAGCCATCTATGGTTACTGAGGATAAACATGGGAGAAACTGTCTCAAACTTGTCTCCCAGTTTTCAAGTAAGCTCCATTTTCACCCACACCAGGGATCTTAGAGCAAAACTAGTCGTGCTAACAGTTTTATTCCCAATAAAGCACCACGGAAGTTACTTAAGCCTAGCCAGCCAGCCCTGATTCACAGCAGGGAGGATCTTATTCCAGAGCTCTTTTTTATTTGGGAGAGAGCTAGAAATTAAAATATTTTCAGGGATGTAACAAAGGACAAGAAGGAGGATGGATTTTTTTATCCTGTGCTCTCTGGAAAGACAAGAAATGCCAGAGGGCGGATGGTCAATCTTGTGACTCTTTGGAAAATCTGAGGACAATGAGCTCCCTGATTTGTCATCGCTTCCCACGTTTCCATGCCAGTACAAAGCATATGAACATGGGCATGTTCACCATCACAGGCCTTCAATCCAACATGGGGAAGGAAAACGGAGGAAAGACTGAAGCAGAGCTTCAGTGCCCAGATCAAGGGTGGATTCTGAATGCACTTTTGGGAACAGGTTCTGCCAACGTAACCTGGAAACCAAAGCAATCCTTCCTTTGCCCCATCCTTGACTGTCTAACAGGGTCTTTCACTCGCTTTAGCTCTTACCCGAAAGGAGACAGTTCTTGGGCTGGTTCGTCTGATGGAGCTGCTGTAGGTGACATGAGTGGGAGAAGTATTTGACTTTGCAGGTTCAGCTTGGGTGGGAGACAGCTGTATTACCTCCTTTGAGGAATTCCTGGATGGCTGCTGAGGGAAAAGCAGACATTTGATGCATCCCTGCAGAGTCTGCAGAGAAGGTTGAGGTGCAGGGAGCAGAACTGCTGGGTGGGAACCGGTTTGGAGGCAGGAGTTTGACACTGAAATCCTCCAAATCTTGGCTGTCTCACTTGAATAGGCAAAGCCCCAAACACCTCTGCAGTGCAACTGTGACAGCAGTCAGTAGGGGCTTGCCGGAGAAGATGATTAGAATAGCACATGCAAGGGAGGGAATGGAGATGGTGGGGCCCTGTCCACCATCTCATGGTTTGCAGCTCTCAAAAATACTTTCCCCAAAAGCCCACAGGTCCCGTTTCCCTCCTGACACTTTTGGGTTTTCCCTCTCTGTTGTTCTCCCACCACCCAGGACCTTGCAACCCAAGGGCTGGTGCCTTGTCCATTTCTGCTCACCTGCTGGTCCAGAGGCAATATCACCACCGAGGCCGTCTTCTCCTCCATGCTGCGGCTTCCCTGTCTGGTCAGGATCTTCACTTCGCGCAGTCGGCAGCCCCCCACCTCTGGCGATGCCCGCTGCTGTGGTTCCCCCACCTCCTTCCTCTGCTTCCCCCGAGACGTCTCCACACCTTGTCCCTCTTTGTCCTGGAGATGTCCCCTCACCACCATCTTGCACTCTGAGGCCGGCTCCCGGTGCTGGTCTCCTGGTGAGTTCCCTCTGCCCTTGGCTGCATCCTGATCCCGCTCTCCAGCCTGGATGCTCTCCTGTCCCACACGCCACTGTGTCCCTCTCTTGGCATGGCTTGCTCCTACCCCTGGCTCCTGCTGTTCCTTCTCCTGCCTCAGCTTCTGAGAGATGGCCATCGGGGACCTTGTCTGTCTCCCTTTTTGTGTCCTCAGCACCTCTGAGAGATTATCCTCTTCCTCATACTCGAGGGACACTGACTTCACCAGGGATTGAGGTCTAGAGACAGAGACAGGGGACAAAGCTCAGCACCCAGCACCAGAGAGCTGGCTTTCTTGCTGCAGGTGAGGTTAATCCATGTGAAAGGCACTGGGGAAGAATAACAATCCCACCAATGTCCTGGAGTCATCCCTGCAGACTAGGACTTGCCGCTACAGCCATCCCCATCAACCCAGCTAGGCTCTCTGAGGACATGTTTGCATCAAAAGTATTTTTTTTCCCTTTTGTGGCAGAGATCAGGCATTTCTGCCACCTCATCCCAGGACATCAGCATCCACCAAGTCCTGTGCCAAGGAGCTGTGGTCTCAGAGCAGCGTACTTGGGTCTGCTGCTCTATGAGACGTGCATCTGAGGCTCTTCAGTGGGTGAGAGAAAACATCACTATCTTAAGTTTAAAGAGTCAGTTGTAAAACAATCTGCTACGGCACAGTTCAACCACAGGCACAACACATTCTGCAGAACAGTCATTTGCCCCTCTTTCCCACAGGCACACATATGCACCAGATTTGGGAAGGGCTAGACAGGACATTGGCCCAGGGTCACCCGGACTGTGTCTGAAGGAGGTGGGATAATATCTGCCCTCCTCCTGAATTGCAATAGCCACATGGCCAGCCTGTGCTAGCACCAGGGAAGGGGGCCGTGTCCTGTCTAGCTCGTTCACGTTAGCCGTGTCCAACCCCTGTTCAACCCCTATGCAACCCAGACATCCCAACTCCCTCACATCTGCAGAAACACCTCTAGAGCATGAGTGTCACTGTGGACATAAGCCATCTAAATATTGGATATTTCCAGGATCAATTTAGTGAATGGGTCATGTTGTGTAAGGGCAGGCTGATCTTAGGGAACCTCTAAATCCCAGCTCCCTGCAGCAAGGGACTTTGGGAGCACTGCTGGAAAGCTCTTGGGTCACCTCGCCAGGAGCTGCATGCTCGGCTCACCTGCTCTGCCGAGATGGCACCTGTCTGCTCCAACCTGCCCTCCAGAAAAGGGAGCGGAGCTGGGGAAGGGTCTGGAGCACAATCCCTGTGAGGAGCGGCTGAGGGAGCTGGGGGTGGGCCTGAAAAGGAGGAGGCTCAGGGGAGCTCTTATTGCTCTCTACAACTCCCTGAAAGGAGGGTGCAGAGGAGCAGGTCGGTCTCTTCTCCCAAGTGACAAGTGACAGGACAAGAGGAACCAGCCTCAAGTTGTGCCAGGGGAGGTTTAGTTTGGATATTCAAGAAAATTTCTTCACAGAAAGGACTGTCAGGTGGTGGAATGGGCTGCCCAGGGGGGGTGGAGCCACCATCCTTGGAGGGATTTAAGAGACATGTGGACAAGATGCTGAGGGACATAGTTTAGTGGTGGTATGAGCAGTGTTGGGTTAATGGTGGGACTTGATGGTCTTAAAGGTCTTTTCCAACCCAAAATATTCAATGATTCTATAAAGTGTCACTGGGGTATGGCCAGCTCAACCTCAGCACCAACTCTCACCCTGGCACATGGGTTCCCTGCGCCGTGGGACATGTTGAGGTCCATGATTCAACCCACCAGAGATATGTCCCTCTTGTTCTACTCCTCCTGTGAAGACCATCCTTCTGCCCAAGGGCCTGGTGAACCCCTGCTCTTCCAAAAGCTCAGCCCACTCTCATCCAGAAGAGACTCCCACCAGCTGCAGCATCTTTGACTCAGGGTTGAGAAAAACAAGGCAGCAAGCTGCGAGCTGTCAGCATTATAAGACTGATGCCAGCAGGCCCTCACGCACCTGCTAGAAGCTGGACTAGTATCTTTCACCGGGCTAGGAGGTTCTTCATCCATTGATGTAGAGGACAGCAGGCTCCGGTGCCTCCGACGGCGCTCCCTTTGCTGCTCTTCCTCATCCTCAAGGGTCCTCTGCCTGGCCAGGCTGTTTGGGATGAACCATAAGGACATGGTGAAGCAATGTCCTACACAGGGAGCTTGCAGCCCTGGTGCCAGACAAGAAAGGAGACTGAAATGCTCTTGGGCAAGGGCCAAGGGGTTGACAGAGGTTACCTTCCTCAGCTGCTGTGCAAGGCTGGAGGAGAAGGACACCAACGCGAGCCAGGTGTCGCAAAGCGCTCTCGCTCCACCCAGCTGATGCAGGCATTTCCTAACGCAAGCACTCGACTACAAGTCCTCATTTCTTCTGCTGGAGGGAGCACTCATTTAAAAGCAATCCCTACATTAAGCAAACCTTCCTGGGCAAGGATATTTAACTTGTAACTCAGCATGACCAAAACCCTAGAGCCACCACACTGATCACAACCACATAAACTGGAACTTAAACTAGTGGCAGAAGATTTTAGCCCCAACGCGAGTTGTGTCAATGCCATTTTCATTTTTATTGAGCAAAAACCCTCAGATGCAAAAGCATGAGAGACTGAAGGCAACTGTTGACACATTTTGCCTGGAAACAGGGATGGCAGGAGCTCCTCATACTCCCTTCATGTGGCTGGCACCGGGAATTGTTTATAATAATAGATTATGCCAAAAAGACAAGTTTTGTAATCCTCTTCAAAGATTTTATTTTGCACAAGCCAAATGGGGTTTGTTTGTTTGTTGTTTTTGGGGTTTTTTTTAATAAAATGCCACCCCTGAATAAAAAGTTGTTCGGAAAACACCAGCTTTGCCTCCCTTACCCTGTGCAAAACCTGCCCACCCTCTCTGCCAGTGCATGAACTGCAATGGAAAATATTTTTATTGGCTGGCTTGAGCTTTCCACAGCAGTGTTCATTTACCTACAGCACCAGTCCTCAATCAGCTGCAAACACATGCAGGGGTCACAGGGGAGCTCCCAGCACACCCATGGGCAGAGCCACCCCTGCGCAGGATCCAGCCTGTCACAGCATCCCAGCTCGGTAACTGACACTCCAGTTCCATCCAGACTCGGGGTTTACTCTGAATTCGACTTTTAAGAATGTGGAAGTCAGAGCAGGAGGGGGCCTGCAGGATCACCAGCATCGCTGCGGACACGGTGACTCGCAGCGTGGTTTATGAGTTACTGTGTAATGAAAGCTGGGTCATAAATTAAACCACATTACCCCCCGCAACCATTTGCAGCTTCTGTTGTTCCTGGTCAAGGGAGGTGGAGGACTGCCGGAGGGTCAGCGGAGCAGAACGGAGAGCGCAGCGGGGACGGGGCCTGGCTGAGCTCAGCACCTGTTCAGGGACAGGGCAGTGCTAGGGGGTGTGCTCCCCTTCCCTCCCGCTGCCTCCATCCCTCTCGCCCCTGCACCCCAAGCAGCCTTCATGCCCCAACAGCAAGCGGACCACTGCTGGGGGGCTTCAGGTGGGCCCCAATAGGGACTTGGGGCTTGGGGACAAGGGGCCCCAAAGGTGGGCTTGGGGACCATGTCTACCCAATGCTTGGCATCAGGAGAGACAGGGATGGAGGAGGCTGGGGCCCGCCCCAGGAAGCTGATGAGCATCCTAGCCAGCTCTCACCGCCCCCAGGGACACCTCCCCGTTAGGTCCTTGCGGCTGTACTCACCATACAGGCCTGACCCTGTAAATATTTGTACACAGCTTAGCTGGCTGGGCAGGCAGCACGGCTTTATTTGCACGGCACGGTGTGATCTCCTGGTGCCGCAATCACGGCACACATGTTCCCACCCGGCAAGGTTAGCACGTGTGTGGGGACGTACACATGAGGGTGCATCTGCTAAGTGCTCTTGTCCCTCGAGCAGTGACAGAGTGGAGCACTAATGCCAGCTTAAATCCATCTGAGAGCCAGCTACTTTTTTTCATGCATAGGCTCCTTCGAAATGAAAATGGGATTTTCCTGCCTTGAATTCTCTTGGCTCCTCAGAGGCAGCATGTAACCTGGTATTATCAATATGCAGCTTCTCGTTATTTGTAATTAAGTAAACCAACCATTAGGCTATGGATTTGCTTTGCCAATCTTTCCCTCCTCTTTTCAAAGAGGGATGTATTTTCCACCCTCTTACCTTTTTTAACCTCAAAGAGATGAATAAAAAAGATTGGCGAGCCTCCCCCTGCTTTGTGCTCTCCTGCCCTGTTAATCATTAGTGCTGATGTATCTGACATTTGTGCTGTTTCAGTGAATGCTGTCTCATCTGATGAGAGAGGAGAAACTGCCTTCCTGGGCTGTGAAACAACCTGAGTGCAGCACCCCACTGGGCTTGTGTTCAGGCGGGTCTGTGGCTCAGAGGAGGATCTGGATGGGGCTGGGATACCCTCTGGATCCATCCCATCCATGACAGAGGCAAGGTGTGAGCTGGTGGCCTCTGAGCAACAGGGTCCCTGTTCATTCCCATTTCTGGGCTGGCCATGGGTGGGTGTCTTACCCTAAGTGCTATGGTTTGCAAAGTCTCAGAGCCATCCCATCCACTCAAACTAGGATTTCTGTTCTGTTTTGTGGGAGAGCGCAGCTGCGTTTGAGTCACCATCAGCCTCCCTGAACAGCCAAGGGTGACCTCTGGGGTCTGCAGGAGGCTGGGAGCAATCCCCTCACCAGGCTTCATGTGAGCCCAACTCACCTCACAGTGTCCTGGCTCCCATCGGAGACAAAATCAATTTTAGGAAAGACCGAGCGGAGCAGCCAGCGCCGCGGGGCTGCGGGGATCGTTCAACAACTGCTGATGAATCAGGGCTTGCTCAGCGCCGGATGGGCAGAGGCTGCAGCCTCCGCACAACGGAGCCGGGACACACACCCAGGGGCTGTATGGATATGGGGCAAGTGAAAAAACCCCACAGCCAGCTACGGGGCAAGTCTGGAGGCACAGCCCAGCCAGGCAGACCCAAAGAAAGGCAAACCAGACCAAAACTAATCCAACACAGGGCAAGGATGCTTTTCCAGAGCTATTTTCCTATACAGTGCTCAGCTTTTCCAGGCAGCAGGAACAAAAATGCCTCTGATTTTGCCCACCCACAAGAAACTCCAGCAGTGCTGAGTGGTCCCCAGGCCCACCACCACCTCTGCAAGCAACACCTCCCCACGCTGTCTGTCCCCCTCTGCCCATCCTCACCAACACCCCTCAGCCGAGGCTCACCAAGCTGACAGCCCACCCTCACCCCCACCCTCCCGCCTGCGTAAAGGGTTAAGCATTAAACCACAGCACCTACCTGGAGAGATCAGACCAGTTCCTTCTGCCAGAAGACATTCCTACTTTCCAAGATTTTCAGAGAGTCCCCAAAAACTGTGCAGGCATCAAGGCCAAGGTGCTGTGGGAGCCACAGGGATCTGTGCTGCCCGGAGACTCTGCTCCCTGAGGAGGGAGGAACTCCCTGCAAGGTTATTTCCCTGTGCACCTTTACCCTGCCTGCAGCCCGTTTACCACTACACTGCATCACATGCTTTCTTATCTACCTTGACAGAGGCAAGGCTGTAATTTGTGTGCTAGCGGCGCCGTGCAAAAGACGCCCTGCCCAGGAGTGCCACGCAAAAGCAAATCCCTCCTCGTTGCCTCCTGTGCCAGGGTTCGAGTGGAGACCCGCGCTCAGGGCTCAATCCATCCAGGTCTCCCAGGGTTTTGGAGACAACTCCCTGCAGAGAACCTGTTTTACCAGCCACTCTCCACCAGTCAACAACTCCTCCGACACCGTGGAGGAGGTGAATTACTTGGGCTGAGTGGGAGGAGGCTGGCTCCCAGCGATCCAAAACAGTCATTAGAACACCTCCATCTGGGTGCAGTCCAGCCCTTTCCAAAGAGCATGGGAGGGTGCCCTGTTCCTTTCAGCCCTTTCTGGACATCTTGGATTGAGTCATCACAGACTCCCAGTTCTTACGAGCTTTGCTGCAATAGGGAGCACTCACAAAGTCTCAGAAGTGGCTGAGGCATGGGGGGTCCAATTTTTGGGTGCTGATGTCTTGTGCCAGAGCAGGGCTGTGTACCCAGGCTTGTCTCATGCCTGGACTCTGTCCATCAAACCTACTGTCCCTCCCCGCTGGTCCCGAGACCCCGTGCTCCCACACTGACACAGGGCAGCACTCTCTTTCAAAGGGCAGGTGCGAAGGCAGTGGGGGGGCTGTCCCATCGGGGTGACAGAGGCAGCCAGACACAGCAGAGCTGGGTTCAAGCCTCGTTGTTACCTGGGGCCAGCACCCCAGTGCTCCCACTGCTGGGGGCAGTCAGGCAGCTGTTTTGTCGAATACTTGCCAAAAAAGTCATCCGGGACTCCATGAGTACAAACTTGGACTCTGATCCCAGTGAGACCCATCTGCCAGCCTGAGGGACTGGTTAAAAGGCTGGGCTTGCCATGCATGCCTCTCGCCCTCAGGGGTGTGCCCAGCACCTGGGAAACCAAAGGAACTATTTTAATCAAAGGTTCCTGATTAAAATCCCATTTCTAAAGAATGCCCTGTCTAATAAGCCGTCTGCTCCGAGCAGTGCACATTCTCTGTTTTAGTTTCTTCTTGCAGCCACCAGCTGTCCTTCAAGTGTTTTCATACACACAGAAAATTCAGTGAGTTATGGCATAAGGAAAAAAATTACACAAATAGCCTTCCAAGTGTCCTGCTAATTGCTGACAAACTATATATAGTAGTTCAGCCTTAGTTCTATAAAACAATAAACCTCTTTGATTAATGCACAGTGAGTACTTTACTTGCAAAACTCATTGCCAAAGGATATCACTGAAGCATAGGACTTAACAGGATTTTAAAAAGGATTAGGCTGAATGTAGTGAAAGAACACCCCCAGCTAGGATCTACATAGCAAAGGAATATAAAACCTCACAGTTCGTGATTCCTCTTATTATTAAGATGAAGAAATTCTAGACAGGCATTAAATGGCTGGGGATTAGGAAGAGGACAAACCTCAATGACACTCACCCTCACAGTCCCCCAGTCATTATTGTCAGTTCAGAGACCTTCATTGATTCTTCTTTGTTTAAGACCCCTCAGTGGGTTTCTCCTACATGGATTTGCCCGGTTTCCCTCAAATGCAGGAAAGTTGCTAGTATGAAAAACATCCTTCAGCAAGGAGTTCCCCAGGTCTATTCCTTGTTGCTGGAGAAGCTCTCTCCTATCCTTTAATTTGGATGAGGTCCTGCTGAGCTGTTTGTCAGCACAAAGCATTGATCTCTCATGGGTTGAGTTTTTTGCAGCCACAGAGCATTTAGCTCATGTTTTCCCTGATGTTCCTCATGCTTTTTCATGTTCACCGTAATCCCAGGCTATCATACAAGTGAGCAACAGCCAACTCAGAGACCATCATCTTATATATGATGTTTGCCTTTTCCATGTGTGTGCCACTTTATACTGCCTCAACATCCCCTGCCATTTTATCTCCAAGTCCTGCAAGATCCTTCTGAACGTCTGTCATAAGCCTTTATCTCTGCTCTGCTGAATGCATAAGAATTATCAGCAGACTTTGTTATCTCACTATTATTTCCTATCTGCTAATCGATTATTTACCTCTGCTCGGACTCTCCCTCTTAGCCACGGCTGACCTAAAGGTCATTGCTTCTGGAAATCCAGGAAAACTCTTATCTACAAGGTTGCCCTCATCCATGAGGTCATTGATGGCTTCACCGAACACCAGTCACTTTGTGAGACCAGACTTCCCTTTACAAAAGCTCTTTTGGCCACCCCGAGGTCATCAGCGAAGTCCAGACCAAACTGCAGGTCCACAAAGCTGAAGGTGATGTAATTCGGCAGGGGTGTGAGTCCATGCGGGGAAGAGATGCTCAGGGGACCCAGCCTGACATTTACCCAGTTCTGCCCTGCATGCCAGGCTGTCCTATCTTCTGTCCCAGATCTACAACCAGGAGAGGAAAGCTAGGTGCTCTGGCCAAGGGAGTTGTGCCACAGGACTCCGCTGCATGCAGGCAAGGTACTAGTGTAACTCTGCTTTTCAGGAGGGCTCTGCAGGCTCAGGGAGGCTAGATCTTCATCTGATGCACATCATCAGAAGACACCCAGTTATATCCACTAAGGAGTTAGACCAGTATCACCATGGTTTGGGTTTTTTTCCCTTGGGAACGATGTCCTGTGTCTCATCCCTGTGCAGAGCCTGTTTCTTTGGCTACAGGGCAGTGGAGAGATTCCAGTTTCCACAGCTGTGCTGTAATTAGAGCATTCCTCCACATCACTGTGGGGCCCAGCGGTGAACCCTCCACCTCCTACCTGTTTGCCTGTGCCGGTCCCCCAGCATCGGCCATGACTCAACTCCTCCCTTGGCTCCACAGGCTCATCCCTGACTGCTGCCAGTGGTGGAGTGGAACCAGCAGCACCATCTGGGCTGGGACATGGGGCTCGATGGCCAGAAAAAAGGATTTTTCACCCCTGCTCAGCTGCCATCCCATCACTGCAGTGGTGCACCAGCTCACAAAGGTCCCATCAGCAAATGCTTTGAAAAGCTCCACTCACCCCACACACAGAGGTCTCCCTGAATACCAGTGCTGGTCTTCCAAGGCACTGGGATGGTCCAGGGTTGTTCTTCCCCAGCTCCAGTTCCTTCAGCTTTTGGAAAGATGTATGTGATGCACTAGAAAGTGGTAGTACAGAGGTAATCTGGTGTGCAAAGAAAGCCAGAAGGTGTCTGAGATTGGTGTGTGTTTGCTCAGAAACCGAACAAAACCTGACCACAGGCTTTTCTGTTTTCTGTAGGAAAGGAATAACCATTCTCCCAACTGCTTTGTAGCAGAGGGCTGTTTTCATTTACAATTTTTTTTTTAAAGAAATAGTTTAGACAAACCTTGGTTCAGAAATGCCACCGTCATGCCCCACAGATACTATAGCATCCTTCAGGTTCCCATTTTCCTATGCAGATTGGCCTCTTCATCAGATGCCAACTCCTGTGATGCCCCAGGTCTAACGATGAGGAACCATGGACATCCCCCAAAAGTGGTGTCAATAGAAACTCCTCAGGTCATGGATAGAATAAGTGGGACTCATTGCCAGCAGCTGTATGGCAGACTGCATCCCTCCTGGCAGATGGAATTAGTTGCAATTAATGAGAAATTCCCTCTGCTGTGAGCAGTGAGTAAGCCAGCTCAGGCCACAGCAAAGGAAGATGGACAAGATGGGCATTGCCCACTCACACCAAGTGCCATTCCCCAGTCAGGCCCCATTCCTCCCCAAGGCTGCAGGACATGAGCCTGGAGGGCTGCAGGAGGGGAAAATGGGCCTAAAGAAACCCATTTCTTCCTTTTTTATACTACAGGGGCACACAGGACCCACACCAAGGTCTCCAAGGTGATGGGTGGTCATGCTATAGCCCTGCCAATGTGGTGCAGTTGCCCCCGGTTGCCTCCTGAGCAGCTGCAGCCATGGGGTTTGATCCTGCACCTGCAGCACCACAGAGACCAAGGGGGCAATGGGGAGGTAATGTTTAATTTTTATCACCAGGGACTGCAGCCCAGCTAACTCCCGTGCAGGGCAGGGTGCTGCAGGGTCTTCAGAGGCTGTGGGATAAAATAGCCCTTCCCACCCTGGGTTTGCCCATCACCACTAATCGTCCTCCCCTGCCTCCCTGTGGAGGTCCAGCCCCCAGCTGAGCTGCAAATACACTCAGGGAAATATTTGAGCACAGTTCAGGTGCATGTCCAATTAGCAAGGATTTCGCAGAGCATCCTAGGAAAGGAAGGGACCATTGTACAATCAACTAGGAGCGATATTTTTGAAAGGCCATATCAGGCCAAGCCCTTTGCATCTCCCTGATTGCAGTTTTGCCAGCAAACCTTTTCCAGTAGAAGAACACTGGGTCGATTAGTATTTTTTTCTACTATCCAAATTAATTTGCAATTTCTGCAATTTCAAGCTTCCAGCGCTTTGTTTCGCTTTGCTTTGCAAGCTCCTGGCTGCAATGGAGTAACCTGGAGGATGGTGGGGACAGCTCTGCCCAGTGCAAGGAGACAGGACTGACTCCTGCAGTTCTGGAAATAAATGAAATTTCATTAGTGACTGCTCCAGCATCAGCCTCTCTCCCTAAGAAGAGTCTTGCAAGTCCCCCATTTGGGCGGAATTGTCAATAAAAAAGGATTACCATAGGGTTCTCTTCTAATTCAGACAGAAAAACTCGAGATTGTTCTCACCTAGGCAGGAAGAAACAGTGGGACTGCAAAGCCAGCCTGGCACAAGGGGAGCCGGGCACATCCTGGGAGGAAAAGCTCAACCTGCCCCTTTTACCAAGGGCAGAGCTGGACTCCCAGAGCCACAGAAGCAGCTTCGGAGCAGAGGTGGAGAACATCTGGCTCCCCATCCCCTGATTCAAACAGGGGAGCCTCATGCTCAGAGCACAGCTGCATCTTCCCCTTGAGATTCCACCCCTGTAAAAAGATGGGGCTTTTCCGTGTTTCCAATAAAACTGAAATCCATAAAGCTTTGTTTTTCCATGACTCATAATTGTGGTTTTCCACCAGAGAAGGATGACAGCAGGACATGGTGACTGGGGAGCATCGCACTTTGAAAAAGTAGAGGAACTTGCAGAATGAAGAGTTTTGGCTTTGGGTTTTTCTCTCGCCTCCTCAACCCAAACCACAAAGCAGCCGTGCGAAGTCATCCACAGCCTACGACGAGGGCAAGTGTGCTCTGAGACCTTGCTGAGTACACCCCATCTGGCTCCTCCTGCGGCTGCAGGGACGTGCTGGCAAGCCCTGGGGCTTTGCTCTGCAGCGTTTTCGGGTGTCTTGGTGCTCAGGATCTGGCAATGAGCTGGGTACGGGCACAGGCTGACTGACAAGCATCACACGGAGCCTGGTCCCACAGCACCCATCACCCATATTGCCTTTCATCTCACTACCATCCTCCCCGCCCCACAAACACAATTTTTTTTTTGGTAATTACCAAATTAGCATGATTGCACTAAGCTCCGAGCAACTTTTCACGACCTGGACTTGCCTTGCCATTTTCTTCTCGTGTTCCAGTTCTGAAGAAGGCTTTGTTTCTGTGAAACCTCACTGCATTTTCCAGCTATACCAGTTGGTCAGGTAACAGTTATTACCTCTCCCTCCACACCTTTCTTCCTCTGCCAGGATCACTGCCGAGTGTGTGAGTTCCCCCTGGGGATAGCGTGTGCAGCGAGATCCCAGGATGCTGCTTCAGCACAGCTCCTGCTCAGGCAGCGAGCTCGGAGGGGCAGCACTGTAGCCAAAACCTTTTGCCTTCAATACTGGGGCAGTCTGGGCCATGGCAGCGTGCGGGGATCTTGCCATGCACAGTGTCTGATCACCTCCAAGAGCAGAGTTGCTTGGGTTGGCCAAGACAGATTCTTGCTTCCCAGGGATGCACCAGCCAGGATCCCATCAGGATCCCATCCCAGGTCAGTGAGTCCTGGCGTCATGCTAGGCTGCGTCTGCTTCGCTGAATTAAACTTGGAAAGGAATAAAAGGGTGGAACATGCTCTGTGTGTTGTGTAACCGCTCTGGTCAGGCAAGGGATGGTCCTGTCCCCAGTTAGTGGGATGCTGATGGGGATGGAGGGTCAGGTGGAAACACAAGGGCTGAGGCTCTGTGCTGGCTAAGGGTGTAAATGTGGATTTCCCAGAAAATTGCGACTTCTGATCTAACTCTGATTTTGTGGGCAGTTTTCATATTGAGTCTTAAATTCTCTGCAAAGGAGCTGCTGGGTGTTGTGGCAGCCTGAGTGTAATGACCATACTGGAAACGTGTTCCCACCAGTCGCTGTCTGCCCTAACCCTCTTTTCCCAGGGGAAAAAAAGAAGTTTCTGCTCAATATCCCTGCATTGGCCAAAGAAGGGGACATGATGCCCAGAGCAATCCAGCTGTCATCCTGGTTTGGAGCCACAACACAAACCCACATCCCTGTGTGGGGTCTCTCTCACTCACACTGCCAGCCACCCAGCTAGCCTGGCTCTGCGGCAGAAAGGCCCGTGGGGACACCTTTTTCTGTTCCTAGAGAAGCGCGGTGTTTTTCTGGGAAGGCTGAGCTCTGGCTGAGACTGCACACTTTTGATGCTGTGTTCTTCCCCTTTGCTCTGGGTTTATAGCACTTTCTGCACAAGCTCATGATGCAGGACTAGGGCTGTGCTGCAGACACCCACGGTGAGGAACAGGTGCTGTGAGGAACATGGATGCTGTGATTCCTCTGGACACCTCGGGGACACGGACGAGGCACTGCTATAACCACAAAGAGCACCCTATTGGAGCTGAGCCTCAGCAGAATACCCAATTCGATACAAATTCTCACCAGTTCTCCCCTCCAGCCCTGCCCTGGGGATGAGCTGGCACACTCCCAGCTGCTGGCACCCAATCAGCTGCAGTTTTGGGAGTTGTGATACAGAAAATAACAAAACTAGTGGGGAAGCATGAGCTGTTTGGCCTGAAAGATGGATTCATCTCACACTCTCCTGAAATAGCGCTTGGATTAAGCCTTGAAGCGGGCCTTTTCCAATTCCCACGGCTCCAGTGCCTGTGATGGGACAGGCAGTAGGAGACCTGGTGTCTGGCTGAGCAAGCTCTGAAGGCTTTTCCAAAGCCGGCGGAGAAAGCGGGGTGGGGGGGGCCTGCAGTTAGCCATCTCAGCACTGACACCCAGACGGTGCTGCTTGAGAGGTTGGTGCATCGTTGGAGCCCAGAGAGGGCTGTGCTGCGTGGGAAGAGAGAGGGGTGGCTGTGCATGGGGTCAGGGGGGTCCCAGCAGAGGTGGTGGGGCACCGGGGACACCACGGAGCAGCTGGGGGGACTGGAAGAGATGAGCCCAAAGCAAGCCTGGTCCCAGGGCATGCTGCTGGCCCTAGCACTGGCACGGGGACATCTCAGGGTGGCAGGAAAGGACTGGGGTGTCTTTCCCACTGGGCTGTTGACCAGCACCTGGACATCTACCTGGACTTGTGCAAAG
>NW_010264587.1:0-645 GCF_000690775.1 Eurypyga helias
CACTTCCAGATGACCTTCTCTTTGATGACAATCTACAAGGACTTTTATCACTGGCATCTTCCAAATCTTGTTTCTGGTGATATTCCTTGGTGGCCAGTTCTTTAGTTCCACTGGATTCTCTGTCTGCCGTCTTACCGTGATGTTCCTGAACGGCATTTGTCTCCAACGCTTTGCCAGTTAGCAGCCCAGAGGTCCTGGCTCTACCTCTTTTCTTTCCAGGCTCAGATTTCTGATTAGCAGAAGCCAGTTCTGACGTTAACTCTTCTGAAGCCAGTGTCTCTGAACGGACACTTTTGTTGGATAACTCTTTACTCTGCCTGTTACTCCTTCTGGGACTCTTGGATTTAGAAAGAGAGGCAGGAGTTTCAGAAAGACCCTGTTTTGAGGTAGCAGAGTTCACCTGATCACAAATTGCCTTCTGCCCTTCTTTTACAGGTTTGCCTGGTGTCTGCTGTTTATTGCTTCCTCTTTGTTTTAAGGACTTATTTTCCACCAAAGGCAGTTGTCCAGGGCTATTGTTTCTGCACACTGAATCCTCAATTTCAGGCAAGATTTCTGAATAAGACCCGCATAACAATGACATACGCCGTCGAGCTGGACTCTTTACAGGATTAACTCCGCCAGTTTCTCTAGTAAGTGATACCG
>NW_010264588.1:0-3010 GCF_000690775.1 Eurypyga helias
GCCGTGCCCAGGCAAAGGAAGGGGGCGCCTGTCACCGCTGAGACAGCCAGAGGGTGGCACCATCCTCCAGCACAAAAAGCAGCTGGCAGGCTGGGAGCAAGGCCGTGATTGCAGGCCTTTTCCCGCTTCGTCCCCAAAAGCAGCCCCCATGCCCCCCCGCCAGCCAAATCCGAGGTACGCGCCCCGCTGCGCTGCGGATGCGCGATCTAATCTTTTGGATTGGATATCAGGAAGTTCTTCATGGAGCGGGTGGGGAGCACTGGGACAGGTTGCCCAGAGAAGCTGTGGATGCCCCATCCCTGGGAGTGTCCAAGGCCAGGCTGGATGAGGCTTGGAGCAACCTGGTCTCGTGGAAGGTGCCCCTGCCCATGGCAGGGGGGTTGGAACTGGATGGGCTTTAAGGTCCCTTCCAACCCAAACCATTCCATGATCAGTCTGGGCGGATGAAGCGTCAGGAAACGCGGGGGTCGGCTGATCAGCAGCACATCCCATGGCCCAGAGACACAGCTCAAGCTTTTCAGGCTCTGGGAGCCAGTTGGCATTTGCGGGAGACTCCCAGCCCTCCGTTACGCACCGCGGCCCTGCTGGGATGTGTCAGGCTCGGGGTGCAGAGCAGGCTCAGCATCCAGCTTCCCCTCACACCAGCACTTCACACCACGCACGTCCCCATCGGGGCACACACGGCTCCGACAGCCAGATGGGTCCTTGTCAGCGCCCTCAGGAGAACCTCTAGGGCCATGATGGAGGCTGGCAGCCACCAAAGGGGGTCAGAGCATCACCGAGTCCCTGCTGCACTGCCAGGATATTTTAATTCCAGACACATTATAATCCAGCCGCCTCAGGAGCGAAAGGCGAGAGATGGAGAGAGAGAGGTGACCTGGCAAGCCTCCTGAAAGCGGCAGCGTTGCCTAGGGTGTGGGATGCCATGCGGGGCAGGCCCCTCTGGTGTCTGTTGGGCATGGAATTCGAAATCTCACTGTGAAGTCCCAAACTGCAGCCACATTCATCTGCCAACTCCTCATTGTCCCTCCACACTGCCCGGGAGGAGAAATGCTCTCCTCAGGCAGCCTGACTCCACAGGCAGCAAGGATCTCCTGTCCTCTCAAGCCCCTTTGCTGCAGGACCTGCTAGAAGATCCCTTTCACCTCCCCTTGCGCACCAGAACAAAACAGCTCCCTTCTCTCGCTGCAAGCCAGCTCTGCTCTTGCCCATGTAAGCCTCCATCTCAGAAGTGTTTTTATCCCCTCGAATGAAGCCGTTTCAAACGCAGTGTCCATGATGCTCAGTTAAAAATACCCACAGGGCAACAGCTAGCTCACTGGCATGCTCAGCAGTCTAGCTTTTACTTGTTATCCTCAAAAATCTGGGGAATAAAGCCATGGTTGAAGTCTAAGAGAATAAAACCAGTTGTAAGTAAACCACACGCAGTGCGAAGAACTTGGTTTGTCGGCTCGTTGAAAGACGGATTTGGAGTTGCAAATTTGCAGCAAGTGGAGGTGGGACCGTGCTTCTTGCTTATCCCTCTCTTCTCCCGTGGATATGGCACGCAAGCAGCAGCATCCAGCCCCGTGCACTGACAGAGATTGACTGGCTCCTGCCTCTCCCACAACGGCACCATGAGAGGCTGATGGAGAAAGGGGGGGCAGGCGGAACGGTTCTCTGATGCCTGTGAATCTGCACAGATCAACGCCCTGCAGACGGGTGGAAAACAGAGCGAGTGCTATTCCTGCAGTCTCTCCCCTCACATCAGGTGGGCTGGCTGCTGCTGTTTAGCCTCCCGTGCGCTCTCCTCTGCCAGTTTTGCATCCTCCTCTCTTGCCTCTGGGATATACCACCGGCTCAGTGGCCTGGTGAGAGAAACCTTTCTACTTACAGATGTATCATCTCTATAGGCAGATCCTGCCTTTACTCCCAGTCACCTGCATCAACATGGTCTTCACTTCTGCTCCTCCCATTCAGCTTCCCCCACTCTCTCCATATGGGAAGTCACATTTCATTCTGCCATCAGATCCATCCTTTCTTGCTCCTGTTAGCCGGGCTCTGCAGGGGGGCTACGGAAGAAAGAGCATCATTTGCTAGCACTGCAGGGAAAACCACTGCTCCTCCCCAGTGCTGTTCACATGCCCCTATGAAGCACCTCACAGAGCAGCCGGCAGTACTGGTGCTGTACTGGTGCTATACTGGTGCAGCGTGCAGCAGTGAGGTGACTACAAGCTGCAGAGGAGCAGGAACCTGCAGGACCCGAGTCTCTGTGGGCAGGACAAAGCTAACAATGCAGCTGTGGAAGAGTTGGAATCCATTTAGCGGCCAGGCAGAGATTTAATTATGGCAAATTAAATATCAGGAAGAAATTAGATTAGATTGCTTGGAGCAACCTGGTCTAGTGGAAGGTGTCCCTGCCCATGGCAGGGGGGTTGGAACTAGATGATCTTTAAGGTCCCTTCCAACCCAAACCGTTCTATGATTCTATGATTCAAATGACATGAGGAGGTTCTACGCTCTGCCCAGTATCCGCCAATCCCATACCGAGAGCTTGGCTGTGGTGCGTGCTCCCTGTCTGGAGCTCCGGGAGGCTCCTTCAGCAGCCCCCACCCCGCCTACGCTCACCCTTCGCTCCAGCCTGTGGCAGGGGACATACTCAGCCAAGCTGACACGGACAGCAGGATGCCATGGCCTCAGCACGGGGAGAGACAAGTTGAAAACACCATGAAAGGCAGGTCTGAATGTTGACAAACGGCTGAAGAAACATAAAGATGTAAAGAGTTTTCAGTTCTGTTTGTCACTGAGCGCAAGCCCGACTCCAGGGAAAGAACGCTCATCGCTCTTCACACATGGGCATGTGCTCTGCAGCAAAAGTAACTCAGGCCAAGTGCTCCCAGCCCCAATCTGGGAGAAGAGGAAGGAGTACCTGTGCTCCTCAGGGTTCATTAAGGTGCTACAGCAGGAAACAAGCCAAACAGGAGGGAACAGAGCCCATCCAACAGGCGTTAGGCAGAGGTGACACTGGGGT
>NW_010264588.1:3052-3604 GCF_000690775.1 Eurypyga helias
ACCTCAGCGTCTTCAAACAGTGTCAGTGGCTTTTACCAATTAAAGTGTCCCGAGTTGGAAGTAGTTAAGGTCTTTTTGTTCAAATGGGTGGGTAGTGAGACAAAAACTCTTTTTTCAACTTAATAGAAACTTCTGTGTGAAAATAAAAGTCTAGGTCGCTGGAATTTGTGGACATACTCTCAAGAAAAAGTAAATACCCTCCCCCCCACCCTTCAAACAGTGTCAGTGGCTTTTACCAATTAAAGTGTCCCGAGTTGGAAGTAGTTAAGGTCTTTTTGTTCAAATGGGTGGGTAGTGAGACAAAAACTCTTTTTTCAACTTAATAGAAACTTCTGTGTGAAAATAAAAGTCTAGGTCGCTGGAATTTGTGGACATACTCTCAAGAAAAAGTAAATACCCTCCCCCCCACCCCGGCAACCTGAGACTTGAAAAAGTGAAGTTGGGAATTTTAGCAGTCTTCAGCTAAAATTTTAGGAAAAAAGAGAAAAAAAAACCACACAGAAAAAAGAAATAAACTCCTTCCAGAGCATCCCTTGACTCTCCAGCTTTCCC
>NW_010264589.1:0-20093 GCF_000690775.1 Eurypyga helias
AATAATAATAATAATAATAAAAGGACATTTCAGATGTTACATTCAGGATGCAAAGGTAAGAGCATTGCTCCCTGAGGAAGGAACCAGCCTGCCATGACCCCAACACAGCAGAAAAGCGGGCAGGTTCCTGCTAGGCCTGAAAGCTGGCCTGGCCGAGTAGGTGACAAGTGCCAGAGGCTTGCACAAGGGAAGAGGGACCCGTGCAGCTGTAGGTGGGGGTGAGGAAGAGTCAGGTTTCTCTCCTTTGATGACAGTGAGTTAGATCAGTTCAGCTGTAACATGTCATTTCATCCTCAGATACCAAAATGCCAAGCACACATTAAAAAAAAAGTTGTACCTGGGGAAAGAAGCGAGCAGGTATTTCAATAAACACCACCAGTTTAAAGCAGAATGTGTATTAGTCAGTGTTGTACATGTCCTTTAAAAATTTTAAAAAACAGTAGTAAAAAAAAAAAATTCATCAGGATACGTCAGGGTGACAGAAGTTGGCACTTCAATAAAGATCTCACAATAATTCAGACCTGCTGATTGAATTTCAAAGCACAGCCCACAGAAACCTCGAGTCACACGGGGACAGGGCACTCTTCCTTTTAAAAGCAGTGTCTGTTGGCAACGCGGAGAGGGGCAGTTTAAGGAAATGCTCAGGTTGCTCCAACCACGCTTCCAACCTTCGGAGAAAGCTCAGCACTACCCCATCAGCTCTGAGCTGGGCTGAAGCCAAAATAAATGTGGCATAAGGCACAGATGCCCTGGCTTGGAACTGGATATGGCCAAAGTGTTTGTTCTCAGGAGGGGAAAGGAGTTTTGAGACAGAATCCAGCAGCAAGATTGTTTTTTGAATAAGGGCTGACAGGGTGCCAAGGATCACCACTGAAAGCGGGAACAAGAAAGGGACCAACTTTGGTTCCCGTACCAGGCTTTGGGCTTCCAAACCACTATTTGTAGTGAGTCACATACTGCCCTGCCAGCACACTGAGTGAAAACTGATCTGTTAAAGCTGAAGTGACTTAGAAAGGGTCTAAGGAGACAAACCTGGCAGGGCTTCAGGTCACAGAAAGTTAAAATTACACTCTGACATGAAGCCAAGTCAAGACTCAAAGTCTGTCACTTCTTTGTGAGCTCTCGCTCGCTCTGTGCTCTGAAGGACCTGATAACGGTTACGCCCCATACGTTTCTCCCTTCAGTTACTTCAGCAATATACTGTGTATAAAAAAAAAAAAAATCAGACTCATTCTCCAAAAGCCAGGAAGATAATTGAGCTGTAATACAGAGCCATGCAGTTCATTTTTACACAGATGACAGGAGATCGACCTAGCTCTGCCCACAGAATCACTCCTGGCAGCCTAATCTGCACGAGATCAAACAAACAACAGGTTCACAGGATCAAATCTGTACAATTCATTGCTAAATAAGCACTATCTGAAGCCTCAAGTTCACTTCATGTTTTGTTTGACTCAAAGAATTCCACATTTCCCACATACACTCTAGAAATAATAGTATACAGATGCTTCTAATCAAACTGGACACAAAATACTGCCCATGCAGCTCTTGAGCTTTAAAGCCATTTATCAGAAGCAGTTTGGCTGATTTTTAGTCTCTAAATGGAAAAAAATAAACCAACCCAAACCAAAACAAACCCAAACAACCTAAAAATTATATTGGTTGTTTAACTGCAGGACAGCACACCTATGACGTTCAGTACATATCACCTCAGGTTAGCCTTCAGATGTGTGTGGGCGTTTCATATACATATATACGTATAAATACGTAAATAAATATATATAAATAATCCCAGGGGATTCCTAGGTTAAGCAGAATCCCACCAGCAGTCTACAAAACAATCCCACCCATCTCTCCATTGCACAAGCCAGAGAGCCATTTCTTGATCAGAACACACTCCCTCAAGAGCCAAACAACTCCTCTTCCAAGCAGCCAAACACTTTAACCCTGGGAAGAGATGATGGAATTAGACTCATGCTTCACCATGTACATGCACACAACCCACTGGGGTCAGGAGGGCTGGCGGGAGAAGGAGTGCAGAGAGAGGAGGAGTCTGGAAACTGAGAATTCTATAATTGTTGATAGCAGATGATCTAGACAGTCCCTACCTTTTTGCAACCAAATATCACTGGAGAAAACTTGGCAGTGTCCTGCCTTCCTCTAAGTGGATAAAGACCTGTAACCTTAATTCTCCCTCGAATGTTCATATGCTGTAGTTGTCATAACAATTATTAACAAATACAGTTTGCAGTTAAGATGCAAATTCTTTAAAACACGGGTGTCATTGAAACCATTCTCCTAAAACAATTATCATGGAAGTGTAGAATAACTAAGGACCTCTAGAAGTCACCTCATCCAGCCCCTGCTCAATGAATGAAGGTCTAATTAGATCAGGTTAGTCAAGACCATGTCCCGCTGAGTGCTAAAGAGCTCCAAGGTTAGAGGTTCCACAGGCTCGCTGGGCAGGTCTGAAATCAGCAGGGAAAAACAGATGCAAGGAAGGCTGTGCCTCAGTCACACCAGCAGGCCGTAGGACTCGCCTCTGAGGCTGAGTATCAAGGTGACTCTGGAGGCCGTGATTAAAGTGGTACCTGGAAAAGCAAAGTCCGCCTGCATTGTTCCCCACAGTTGTGATTTATGAATGGCCCCACGCTACACTGACGTATGTCACTCAACAATGCTTACTGTTTCACTGGTGAAGTTTTAATTGCTAATTAACTAATGCCATTAGCCTAACATTCCAAATTTCCTCTTTACCAATGCAAAGGGTCCCAAATGCTCCCTCATGCGTTCCAAGATCTCCATGTTTGCCTTCAGTAACAAGGCAGCTGTTCCACTGCAAAATTCAGCAGCAGATTTACAACTCAAAGGACGGGCACCAGAACGTTGGCTGTTTTCTAAAATCATCCAACCCTGGCTGTCTCAGCCTCCTTTTCGTCTTCTTGCTGAGCCTCCATCTGCAGCCTTCACAGAATTTCAGAAACGCAGCGATGGAAATACATGTTGCAGAAACTTATCACAGAGCTACAGAATCACACGTTTTGCTAACAGAATACTCAGGGATTTTGCTCCAATGCTGCAACATTTTCAACTGGAGGTTATGAGGGAAAAAAAGAAGCATCTTCTGTGTTCTGAATATGCAAGTTGCCAGTGAAGATGAATACAAAATCCTCAGCGAGAAGTGACATCACAAGGGTCTTAGTGCAAACCCTACAGAAGCTCTTCCTTTTGTTAGGACATCTTCTTTGGAGATGCCAAGATGGGTAATAGGGTTGAACACACATTTCAGCTCTAAAACAACTCCACCAGAAGCAAATCACACCCAAGACCAAAAAAAAGCCCAGGAAGCAGCTGTCATTCATTCTGGCACTTGAAGAACATTTACTTTCTACCAAGCACAGACAACTTGAAATTTCAAACCCGGCTGAAAGAATTCCTGCTACAGAAGTCACTGTGTTGATCCAAATCTAGAAATTCTATTTTTACCTAGCAAATCAGATATCGTTAATGACGTATTACCCATTATTCTCTTTTAAAAGAAGCTACTTAACCAACTTAGAGGCTAACCTGAAAACCAAACATTTTGAACAAAGGAAGCAACAATATTAACTGGAAACACCACTATCACATTTTTCTAGCTTTTCAGTTGCAAGAGGGAAAGAAGAGAGGAGAGACAATATGGCAGGCCAATTTTCCTCTCGTTTTCAGATTCGTTTGTGTAAATTTGTCAAGTGGAATATGAAGATTAAATGTCAAATTATTTTGCTACTTATTTTTCAGACACAAAGAAGAGCTTGCATGTCGGAAAGCTCATCATCTTACTCATTAGTTTAGTATTAGTTTCTATTATCTGCTAAAATCATCATAGCTACAATAAAAGTAACTCAGTTTAGGATAACACTCAGCAGCCTGAAACTTCCAGGCCCAAGTCACTTATGGTCATGACATTTCATTAATGGAAACATACACCAATTCATATATAAATTCAAATCTTTATTTCAAATGAACACTGAACACAGACTGTAAGGCAAAAAAACCTTGGCAGTGACTTACCAGGAAGCCTGTTCATGTTGACCCCTTGAGCAGAAAGTCCTATTCCCATGTACCTTCAAAAAAACAAACAAAATATCAGTCAGGCACAGAATGGCCACACCACAAGTTTTCCTTCAGCAGGATTACAGTGGTAGGAAAAAAAAAAACCCACAAATAATTTAAAATAAGAATGTTGAAATCATTAAAAATTTACCTTTATTTTAATCTTTTAGAAGCTCATCTATACTTCTTAATACTCTTGCTACACTTCCAGTTCTGTACCTGGGAAAACCAGAACCGCAAGCACCATTCCCGACACAAACAGGGTGATTATTACACACAACAGTATAATGATGTTCCCCATTCTGGTTTCTATTCCTGTCCCTCCTGGTCTCTATTATCCCCTTTATTTTTTGACTGCAGATGAGAACTGAGCTGATTTTTCCAGGGAACTGGGACACAAAAACCTGTCCCTGAACTGTAAGAGGCAGCTCTGAGACCATTTTTGTGTCAAGTTTGGATTGTTCATTCTCCCTTGTGAGAATGATTTTATGCCTATCCAGCCTGATCTGCATCTTTCATTTTATCATCCACCGTAAGCCCGTGATTTTACAACTTCGTATCACCAGCAACAAGTATTGTCTTACTATTCATTTCACTTCCAGGGAGCTAACGGCAGTACACATCCCCACAGAAATCCACTGGTGAACATCCTGGGCTGCAGGGAGAGGGGACATGACACGCACACACGGGCCATTCCTCTCTGCTCCGCTTCCTACCTGTCAGCTACTTGTCGGAGCCATCATTCAACCACACAAGCTCCTTCACTTTATCCCACGTTTCCTTTACTCTCCTCAAGAACTGTCGAGACTGTACCTTGCCAAACGGCTTTTGCAAATCCAGGCAGACTGATCTTCATCTGCTTCTGCGTTCAACGGGCCTGTAAGGCACAGCCAGCCTTCGCAAGGCCTCTTCTTCCTCACTGCAGTATTTATGCACGTACCTATTTTGCTTGCTCCGTTTCTGTTCATTTGCATGTAATTCTTTTAATATCCCCAGAACCATGGTGTTTTTAACACACTTCCATATTTTGAGGTTAGCGCTCTTCAAAATTGCCAGTTACTGTTGCGCTCTTGTTGGTGTAAACATATAAATCCAAAGGGGCTGCAGCCAGCATCCTGCTATTCTCTCACAGAACCAGCTTTCCTTCTGTGGCTTCCCCGACTACCTGCTCCATAAAACACTCACCACGTCTAAAAATATTATTTCAGAATTGGACCCCAAAGTTAGTTCTCCAAGCTACAGGGGTTAAGCCTCCCGCAGCGACTGTTTGCTCTCCCTGACTTCTGTGTCTCAATCATCATTTCCACCCCAATGAAACAGGATGAGAATAGTTGTAACTGATACCGTTCTTGTTTACACAGGAATTTCAATCCTTATGATAAATGTTTATCAAACTTGAGTCTTTAAGCTCTTTAATAAATAGCAACACATCTTCACACACGTGGCCAACTTTGCTTTTCTTGTACATTTCCCATTTGGTATCACGACTTTCTAGATTTTAAACACTTGAAACCAAGTTTTAGTTATTTAAATGAAGTTAGTCCCTTCCTCAAAAAGAACACACTCCATTTCAGAAGTATCCTAGATTCCAGAGGATCCAAATCCCTCCTCTTCAGACTAATTCACGATGTCATTCTCCCTGGAGTCACAAACCCAGTTATCTGCATACCCCATCACCAAACTGCTAACTGCTCTGTGGTCCGCCTTATCCTTTCAGCTGGCCTCTGGCCTCTGAGGGTTGTCTTGGGAGAAAAATGCTACAGAGAACCTATTGCTGGACTTGTAACTTCCCTTCACCCAGCTCAGTGTTTTCCTGCCACTCCTCAGGTTCAAAGTTTCCTGGGCCGAACACTGACAAGTTTGCCCCTGCCAAGGTAATGGCCAGCTACAATCAAGAAAGGCCAGTCCAGGTCCTTCAGCTCTCACTGTGAACAAATGATGCAATTACAGAAGCACCAGGAAAGCATCAGTGTTTGACAAAGGAAAATGTAAGACCACCACTGAACTCAGAAAACTACTCACAAGAGGCTCTGGCAGCAGCCAGTTCAGGAGCAGAAGATTTGAACCTCCTGATGGCATTTAGGGCAAACAAGCTGATCTTAAACTCTCCACTCACAGAGGACAGATTCCAGGATATCTGGCTGGATTTCCTATTTCTCATTTGTACGGATAAAAAGAGATTCGTGAGTGTTTCCAAAATATCTAGGATATGCATTATTATGTAGCAAATCTGATATTCTCTGCAGAAATGCTAAAGGCCCGCAGCCTGTCTACAAAACGAGCTCAAGGCGCTCAACTCGTTGGGACGGGACAATGGATGCTCCCATGCAATACAGCCTGGAGAACCACGAACGCCCCGAGCATATTTTGTATCCGGAATTTAACAGGGAGAGCGCGCACCCCCTTGCACACACAGCTCCGGCAGAATCACGCCGGCAGCATTTTGATGGCTCCCCGGCTGTCCCCACGCCTTGCTGGGTCATGGCACGGCGCTGCCACCGGAAGGGCGGCAGTACTGACAAACTTGGGAATTCAAGAAATAGCATAATTGTTGAACTCTGATAAAATAGGTCATCTCCCACTTCAGCTAATCCTGCTTAACTTCCATGCAGATTCATCCTCCCTCTTTTGTGTACTGCAGCAAATCCCATGCACACAACCTAGGGCAAACACGCAATAGTATCTTTCTATTTTCGGACAACACGGCTTTAAATTAGGGCTAGAAGCTTGTGTTTTTATAGAAAGCAAATACTACAAATCCAGAAATTCTAAATTTAAGAATATACTTTAATCTAGACACACAACACCTTGGAAACACGTCACCGAAAAAAAACACCCGAAAACCCAATCCAAAAAACACAGCATGACCACAAGCCTTCCCGGTTCACAAAATTTGGCTCTTCAGCTTAAGCTCCCACTTACAGCTTAAGACAAACTTTAAAAATAAGACCATAATGACTGCAGAACTGTCCACAGAATCTGCAGACAAGCAAAAATAAGACTCTCACCACGCTAGATTTCAACTCCACACCCTTACAACTCATATCCAGAACTTCTAATTGTCACATACTTCGTTGCTGGTTATTTAGAGGATGCTTTTCCCATCTACTATTAATTAACATATCAGAAATGATGGATGAAGTGAGCTTTGAGACCTACAGATTAAAAACCGCTCTATTCTCTTGAAAATTGAGAGGGGAAAAAAAAAAAATCATCTTCAACTCCTCTACCACCAAAAGCATCAGCTGCTTTCTGAACTTCTTGGTGCATAACAGCTTCTCACTTCCTCGATTCCAAATGCTCCGAACCAGTTTCGTGTATACAACAAACTGAAAACTAGTTCAACAGTGTTGGTGGGTGTCATCAAGCACAACCTACTGCTGGATATTTTAAATGAAGAAATTGTGACATTCAATATCATTCGCAGAGCCTGCCTGCCTGCATCACCAGTGGTTTCAGGTGTGGACAGACTCCATATGGGGTTTCCATTAACTGGAGCCCCTTTGAGGGATTCGAAGAGCCTCTTTGGAGAGGGTGCGCTGCTACAGCAGTACAGAAGTGTAAGAAATGTTAGCACCAACTTTCAAACAGGAAAAAAAAAAATATCATCTCTTTTAGGGTGCTGGGTAATGACACATTAAAATCCATTATCCATCATGTGTGAGAGAGACACCCCTTACTAAAGCCAGGCAAGAAGTATCTCCTAAAGCCATCTTCTCAGCAACCCCACACCCGATCAGAAGCTTCAAAAACGCTGCATCAGTAGATCAATTCCAAACAGATCAGACGGACAAAAATAAACGCAGACACATGCTAGTGATTCAATCACAAGTCTTGTTTCCACTTACAGCAACCTCGGCAGTTACCATAGCACCAAATTTTTCCAGACTTCTACTGCACCTCAGCCCTGCCCAGTCAATACTGGTTGCTTTTTAAAATGTGAACAGGCTGAATCAGCCCGGCTTACACAGTCGGAACACCAGCTCTGCCTCTTTTCTCCATGCACTGGCTCTCCCTGGCCACAGTGGGTAAATGAAGGACCGCGGTACCAAGCCCTCATGCCAAAAGACACTGGCTCCACATGCTCAGCAGGACTGCCAACATTTTTCCCCTCTAGATCTTACAGCACCGTGACCGTGGTAAGATTAAGTTCAAAGAGACAAAGCTTTCTGATTCCCTCCCCAGTTCCCAAGTACTTCGGGAGTAGCCATCAGCAGGTATGCTACTCCAGCACAGTGATGTTTAGACAGGACAGTGTTCACTTCCGGCTCCTGAGAGAGCTTCTGCAGTGGATTGTGCAGAAGAACAGATCTTTTCAATGTTGCAGGTTAAATTTGTACATTTTAAAAAACATATATACTATTTTTTTTTTCTTCTGCCAGTAAAAGACTTGCCCTGGAAAAAGAGATGGAAAGAGCCAAAATGACAACTGTACTTCTAAATTAAAATTCAACTCCTAAAAATACAAAAGATCTCAGATGCACTGACTCAGCCAGGAAGCACCACATACTGTCACTGGGTAGAAATTACCCAAAAAGCTATGAGAGGAGTTATTTCACAGGAGTGACGGTATTTGACTAACCTAAACCCAAACAAAGGGATCTCTTAAAGAGGCTGGTATAGGTGTTACACAGTCACGTGAGTGGAGGAGTGCACCGATGGTTGTGTCTGGTTTGTCCCCAGAAGGGGAATGCACCCATGTGACAAGCAATTCTTCGAGTCAAAAGATGTTTCTCCCGAACAAACGTGATACACAGAAAGCCTGCCAAAAAGTCAACCTAAGACAAGTTTTTTGGCTAGTCTAAAGCTACTTTGTGCAAGCAACCCACAAAAATCCCCATGGACGCAGCGGAAAAACTTAAGAACAGACCTGCTCTTTGACAGCAAGTAGCTAATGCTGAAATTCCAGCTCTTGCATCTATTGGGCTTTTCAAGTGCTGGAATGAAGAACTCACTGAGTAGAACAGAGGAGACCACAGCAACAGAGCTCACCCAAACCCCTACTTAATACATGCTGCAGTTTTAAGCATCCCAGGAGCAAAGAACATCTCCCTCGGAATGCCTGGAAAGCACCCAGCATTTGGGAGGCACTGCTATATGCAAAATCAATAAAGGTGGGGCAGAAAGGAGGGAGAAAGCATTAGTCCATGGCCCTAAATGGATCAGGACAGTATACTTTGAACAAAGGAGTCATTTCTTTATCCAAAAAGCTACAAGACTTTAAAAAGAGTACTCATCTCAAATGCCTGTTCCGACAATCAGCAGAGCAGATTTATTAAGGCCCAGCCATGAAAAGATATTGTGATTCCCCTTTATTTCTTAACCTGCTGAAAGGTACCACATCAGGATGGTGGAACAGCCCACGCTGCTCCTCTTCCAAGTGCCTGTGAAGTTCACCTAGCAGGCAGACAAAGTTCATGCCTTTGGAAAGCTGGGGAGATGAGGGTGACAAGATACATCAGTTGAGCATTGGTTGGCTACCTAATGGTCACCAGCCTAAAACCCTCCTTCACCGTGCCGGAAGCAGCCTGACCCAGTAGCTGCTCCTTAGATCATGCTTTACGCTGCATGCCGAGGCACACCGTGCCCCAAACTTCAAAGAGTTAAAAACAGAGATGCTAAATCGTTTGTTTTGTAGGCCAGAACTTCCAGCAAAGCAGCCGTTCCCGCTCAGTTGGTGAACCAACAATATCACGAACACGCGGTAGAAATTCCTAGGATTGGCAGTGTGTTACGTGGCTCAGCCAAGACCAAACAACCCAGCTGAGCCACAAGTTAAACAAGGGATGTTGCTCTCTTCTGGAGGTGAGTTTGTGATTCAATGGCTTACTTCATCCTGGATTTTTTTTTCTAATAACCACACCTATCTGGTAGGAATCCTGTCCTCCCAGCTACCATGTACCCCACTCTTTCAACAGACACACTAAGTCTAAAATAATCAAGCTAAATTGTTGTTAGAGATTAATGACACCCCATCACGCTGGTGGAATCCCAGACACTTCCACAGTCTCTCGTGCAAAGCTCTGAACTACCATTCTTGTCGTCTGAGGTGGGCCCTGACTTCATGCCAGGTTTAAAGAGTGGCGAGAACTGATAACCCATATCAGTTCACCACCTGAAACCATATTGTCGCAGCGACAGTGGGGGAAGGGGCACGTTTTTTTATGGCAGTGAAAAACCAAGTTGCATCTGTTGAAAAAAATGACCTATGGTACATAAAATACTGGATACCAAATGCCTCTGACTCCTTACTCTGACAATAAATATTTTGGGACTACTTCAAAATGGAATCTCCAGAGTGGAAACGGTTCTGGTTTTACTGCTGGTATCGTGCTGTTCTGTAACGGTGCTTCCGAAATAGCACTGACAGGCTCCAGAAAGAATCCCAATTCCCCAAGCAGAGGTCAGTAAAGACAAATAATGCAAGGCTGAAAAGAAGCAGATAATGGGAAGAAAATAAAATCCTTAAGAGCTCATTAAAAACAACTACAAGTATCCTGGGGCATGGAGGAGTCCACTGCACGTCTCCCTTTGAAAGGCAGAGAAGCTCAAAAAGCCAAAGAGCATGGAGAAGGTGAGTGAGCAGAACAGAATCAAGAGGCAGGAAGCTGGTAACGTAACCCACCTCAGTCTGTTTGTGAGTAAATACTGACAAAACTACAGAGGAAGAATAAAAACCTGCTTTTGCTAGACCAAGATACCAAGATTCCCAGCTCCCTTCCAATTTTAGGATTAGGTTCTACTGGTATATGTCAGCTGTAGGAAAGGTCAAATCTGTCCCTTTTCTGTGTTACCTTCAGGAAAGAGACTCATGATGTAGATCAACAATTAGCAGGAATACTGAAGGCAGAAAATTCAGATCAGAGACAAAGACTTGACTTGTGCACCACGTAAGAAAGAAAAGGCATAATACAAGCCTCACCAGGCTAAAGTCACCGCCAGGATCTGGCTGGAACGAAGCTGAGGTGCCCCACCAACTTTAGCTTTGTCACTCTTGACAGCTGACTTGTTCTCCAAGCCAGCTGCTATTCAGCAAAGTTCACATAAACTGAGTCAGTGGCAAATGGCACATTCAGTCTGGGCACGGCACAGAGCATCACCGAGATTAATTCCCTGATTATTTATTCTGGTTACACCCAATAGCATAAGGAGAATCTTCGTTCGCTTTGTCCTACTCATTAACAAAGCTCACTTCCAAATGAGTTGCTGAGAATTTTTATCCAATATATCAGAGAAGTTAAACAGGTTTCCACAACCAAATGGATTTAAGATCATTTCATGGCCACTTTAAGCAACAGGCCATTTTCCTGGCATGAACAAAGCCCAGAAAACAGTAAATAAAGACACTAGAGGTACTGCCAATATCTCACAGAAGGCATCTGGAAGAGGGCAAGTCATGCAAAGCCTACAAGTTTCACACTGAAGACTAATCTTGCATTTTGATCCATCATAACAGCAGCCTGAGTTCCCGCTTTCTCCACTAAGACACTGAGGGAACAACGCAGACGCAATTCCCAAATCGGAAGAAGACACTCTGCTGCCAGATAGCTCGTTCTCTTAAGAGGTCTTCTCCCACCCCTTACAGGCTAATTTGCTCTGGTTTAGGCTTCCATCGGGAAATCGCGGTAACAATGCTCACACAAGGAGGACTTACCTGCCAACACAAGTTTCCACGAAATCAGAGAAAAAAATAACTGCAATACTTCCATAAGAACTATCTTTTTTACGTGGAAAATCTTTTTTATGCGGAAAACACATTACAGAAAAGGTAGCACACAAAGTATGCCCAGATGTATTTGAGACATAAGAATACTTTCTCTATAAAACAGTCACAAACAGCCAGAGCGAGGGAGGGCACTGGGAAAGCAACGCACACTGAACCCCCAGATGCCGACAGCTCCGCAGCAAGGAGCAAAGCCTGGATGTGGAGAGCATCAGTATGAAGAACTTGTGAGCAGGAAGGACGGTTGCATCTGTAGGATTGAAACTGCAGCGTGGAAACGGAGATCCAGTCTTACACCACAGGTACAACATGAACCCCATCCCTAGGAAAGCAGTTACGACAACGAACCTGCAGTCAACACCACCCAGCTTTACCGGGCCAGTGGCAGAGCTGAAGAGTCAAGCTTCCCTGCAGATAAATTCTTTAGCAGTTCAGCATCCCAGAGCTTTGTTGGTGAAGGGAAAACATTTCCCCTCTATGAACGTTATGCAACTTGTACAATTTAATTATTAAACAGAGAATTGCTTAGATCTATAACCCTAGAACATTTCAACAATTAGTTCCCATTATTCTGATTTGATTTATTAACTGTAAACATATTTTGAAGAACCAAACTATAATAATGTTTTACATACATTCTAAAGATGTTCAGTTGATTTTGCTAGAGTTTACTTTTGCCATATTCCTACCTTTTTTGTAACAGATATTCAGGAATTGATGGGGGAGGAGGAGAAAGAAGAAAAAGAAAAAAAATCAGAAGAGTCCAAACGAACTTTTCCTGAAATTTTTCTTTTTTACTGTGCAAAATCTCACAAATTTAACTGGACAAAAAAAAGGGAAAAATTAAAAAGAGAAAGAAAGAAGTAAGTTATCACCCCCTAGGAGATCTCAGACTTCAGACCCTCCTACGTGCACACAGCACAGGTGAAAAAGTCACACATCAGCATCACTACTTCCATTTAGTTCCCTAATTTCACAAATTATATGAATGAGACACTGATATTCCACCATAACAATGGATGGGCCCTGCTATAATACACTGAATTTCACTTCCCACTTCATTGATTTTTCTTTTTTAAAGCAATTAAAAAAAAAAGTCAACTAAACTTCTGATATACCAATCTCACAACTTTACAGTGAAAAAGCTGCTGTCAGTATTACTCCCTTTTGCAAGAGTTTAACAGAACAACGACAAAAAAAAAAATAACAGCTCATGTGAGACATCATCAATTAACATGAAAGCTCCCCAGAAAATGAGTGACTACACCACGGAGCGCCAAGCGCAGCCTCTCAGTCTCGGGCAAGACTGTTTGCAAACGCGAACAAGGTGAGAACTGTTCACTGAACCTACTCAGGGGGATTTATTTGTGTGTTGGCTTGTTTACTGAATGTCTGCGGAACAGCATAAATTGAGGCAAGCAGCCATACCTGCAAACAGAACAACCCCTTCTCTGTGCTGGTTTTGGATTCTTGGAAACCAGGATGGAAAACATAAAAAGGGGGAGGAAATCAATTATTTACAGGCTTTATCAGATAGAAACAACAGATCACACAGCACATGCAGACACTAGAAATCCTCAGTTGCCCCGGAATATTCCTCAGCCTTCCCTACAGCCACATCCGGTCAGACGTGACGTAAAGTGCCGGCAGCACAACCAGCCCGTGGACGCACGGAGACAACGTGCCGTTAAAGCCACCGACGTCAGAGGCCTGCGTGGACAGGCCTTCTATCAGCATCTGGAAACCATTAGAGCACGCGAGCGAAAGGCTTTTCAAAGAGCAATCACGCTCCCCATATGCTGAAGGGAAGTGGAAAGTTGGCAAGGAGAAGCAAGGAAGAGAGGGGAGATTACTTGTTACTAATGTAAAGACTGATAAACAACCACTCCATCTGACCTTTATTTTTCAGTCAGAGAGAAACGAAGCCATTTTTAAGTCCGGGATGTGGACCGTTTGTGTAAGACAGCTAAAGGAAGATTTAAAATAAACTATGGTATGGACGAAGCTAGATTAGCTCTTTGGCTGCTCTCCTCAAAGTACTCTTTCCTCTCTTCCTCAGAAAAATGCCCACAGCCTAAGCTAGCACTGACTGACATCGCTGGACAACAGGCCGCACATCTCAAAGCAACTGTGGAACATCCAAGCCGGTTCTGGAAGGAGGAAACCAACACACCCTGTCACCCACGTCTTCAGTCCCACCCCCCCCTTTGCCCTTCTGGGTCTCCTCTTCCCCACCGCGTGCCCAGAAAGCACCGTATCAAGGACTGATCCAGCAAAATGACAGTTAACATGATCCAGCTCATTACCCAGTCACTACTGCTGGCACAAAGGAAAGGGTTTAAACAAAAAAAAATCACGGCAAAAAAAGCTCAACTGGCTCTTTCGGCAGCCTGCCTGAGACAGCTCAAAGCCCTCGTGAAAGCGCCCGGCTCCCCTGGCACAGAGAGCTGTGCCACTTGGCACCTCCTCTGCCCGCAGACCACACTCGCTCTGGCTGCAGAGAGCACAGCCGACGTGGACAGGCAGCGAGGGGGCCCTGCCGCCACCAGAGAGGTCGGACTGGCCACAGAACGCCAGCACTCCAAGTATCCGTGCGTAAGCCGCTGTCCAAAACCAACCACCAGAGAAGACAGCCATCAACAGCAAACTGCCATCGCAAAGGCGATCCACAGGCCGCTTGCCTGTCTGTCCCAGGAGCTGCTCAGAAATGGAGAAGGGGCTGCAGGATAGGTGGCTTTGGAATCCGTGCACAGTCAGGGCCAGCCGCCGGGACATCCTCCGCAGTCACACTCCATTATAACCCACCCCACGGTTGGGGGAGGTAAAACAGGTCAGGAAACCGAAATGGTAGCCAGGAACAAGCACGACAACCCATGAGACAGTTCACCTTGCCCCGGCACAAAGAGGACAACAAAGATGAATTGTCCTCCTTAGTCACAACAGCCTGTAAGTTGTGGGTTGGCTGCCCTACCCTGATGAGTCTTACACTGTTCCTGTTTACCAAGCAGGGATCATCTAATGGGGACGCAGAAGCTGAGACATGCCGACAAATCACCAGTGAACAGAAACACCTATTTGAGAGAGAGAGAGGGTGAGAGCCCAGTGCTTCAGATATAGTTAAGGCTGCACTGTTACAAACACCACCATGATAAAAGCACGGGTTATTTGCAGCAGCTCAGGAACATAAGTGTCATGTACGTTTCTGCCAGTCTGCTCATCTGAGGAATGCTGGAAGCAAGCCATCCACAGAGCTACACTGAGGACTGCACTGGAAGGGACCTTGGGACCTTCCTCCTCCTGCCCAAAGCGTAAGTAACTCTGAAGGTTGTATCAGGCAGTCCGGGGCCTTGCCCAGGGAAGTCCGAAGACGGAGACGCCGCAGCCTCTCCAAGAACCCTGTCCACCAGGAAACTTCTTTCTTAGGTCCAGCTGGCCACAACCTGTGACCCATAGCTTCTCACCCTTTTGTTCCAATTGACAACACTCAGGAGACACGCACACAATGGCTCTGGAATGAAGCACCCAGCGAGTCTTAAGGCAAAACCGTTCTACACCATTCTTTGAATGGAATTAAATGAGGGTTGCTGCCATCCCTCCCTTCCCCCTCCCAGCTCAGCCCAGCCCTTTACTGACTCACCTTCAACCCACATCAGGGAGCAGAACCCTGAAAAGTACTTAAAAAAAAGGCAGCAATTTCTGACAGTGAGGTCAATAGATTAAATCACCGTAATTATTTTGATGCGGTCAGCTTTCGGTTATCTCCTCGCACCAGCTCACCGCAGGACTGGGTAGCAGATTGTCAGCATGAGGGAAGGTACAGAAACATACACAGATGGAAGGGCAGAATCCCACAGTCCTGACTCCTATCAGGGTAAAGCGTTGTGGAACCCCTCCCTGCGTGTTCAGCGCAGACAAGGAGGTGAGAAAAGGGCTGGAACCAGAGACTGTGAACTAAATTCTCTACTCCCTGAGGATAAGAACTATCTCCCAAACAAAGAGTAGTGCAAACAGCAGATGTCCAGACAGATCTGATTTGTTCGGTGTTACCTAGCCTCCTTGTCAAGACACTTTTTTTTCAATGGTACCCTGGCAGCTTTCCCTCTCCCAGAAAAAAAAACAACAACAAAAATCCAGTAAGTAAACATGGCCTCTTACCAATAAAGACTAAACCCACCAGGATGAGAAATGACCACCATTCAGCTAAAAGTAAGCCTCGATCATCTTTCTTTCACTCAAAGGACTGTGGGTATCTCTCAGTGCATGAGCAGTGGAAGATCCAAGGCTAAGAAAAGCTATTTTGCTTAAGTACAGCAAACAGGCTTTTTGCACGCTGTACTTCCTTTGAAAGACCACCAGTAAACTGAGGTAGATTTTACTGATGCCAGGACAGAAAGTCTTGTGATGGTAGAGTTTTCATAAATCACTTCATGTGATTCTTCAACAAAAGCACCCTTCTGGAGCGGGTACATGAAGGGCAGGGGAGGAAAACAATGCAGAAGCAGCTTTTCTTCCAGCTATGGGTGCAGTGCCATGGCAGACTACAGCAACTTGTGCCTGTGCTGCTGCAGTCCCTCCCTCCTCCCCTGCGCTGGCCCTGGGGTTTGCAAAACTGAGCAGAGAAGTAATCTGCCTGAAACATGGGGGGAGACGAGGGCGTTTGTTTTCACTGCTAGGATACGATGTGGTGGGAGGAAACAAGGGAGAGAACTACGGCATACTGGATTTAAATCACCTCAGGGCCCTGGAAGTAACAGCAGGGAGAATTTAAAAAGGCATTGCTGATACCTCAGTGGTCTCTACAGCTCGGGTTTCTCGACCAGGGTGACACCACCGAGCCAGCACTGGCACCATCTGGTGCCAATTCAAGATCCCTTTTATCGCAGGGTATCACCTCGTCAGGCTCCAAAAAGTCATCATGTGAGCGTCAGGATCCTTACCCTCCAGCAAAAGTGGGAGCTTCTATCCACTCCCTACCCGCAACCTTAGTTTCTGTTGTTTATTAGCAACTATCAGCTTCTAATCCAAGTGTAGAGCACTACACTAACGATTTATTAGCACAGAAAGGTGACAGCTTTGAGTTGCTGAGAAAAACCAATCCGAACTCAAAGCACACTTCCTGAAACACGGTCCACCAAAGTATTTTTTGACCAAGTCCTGTTTCGAAATGCGACTGCTCACATTTTAAACCCCAATATGAAAAGCTATCACAGACTCGAGCAACGGCGACACGGCAAATAACCTCCCGCGACCCGTCCCGCACCGCTCCGTACGGCACAGACAGCCAGATGCTTCAGAGACCACACCTGAAGCACCCATTCAAGAAACGTGCTCAGAAGGATTCTTCTTCCTCTCCCCTTGCTAAAGGGATTCCAGTTGAGCTCCTAGGGACATGGTTTACCACTTAGGCCACTTGCAAACTTCCTTTCATTCCCTCCAATCCCTTCTTTAGATTTCTGGACTTACTCCTTTGAACTGAAGCCACCGTGGTGTAACAAACACAGGAGAGGTTCCTAAGAAGAAAAACATCCTGCTGCAGTCCACTGTTACAACATACCGAGCCTCAAGTGGGCAGACTCCAAACCATTAAAGACGAGACACACCAGAATGCCTGCTTAAGCGACAGGCAGGCAGCAGCTACAACAGAAACTCACAATTACAAACCCCCAGCGCCTCAATGAGCAAGATAAAAGTTGGAGCTCGCTCTTCCATCAAAAGAAAAACAAGGCACCGGAATGGCTGAGACGCCAGAGAAGCACCCGAAGGCTCGCCGCTATCAACACCTCACGTTCGCACTGCTCTAATGCTACACGGTTCCCTACCTTTGAACGTATTCCTGGAAAGTCACTGCAATTACAGAATACAGTAGAAATGAAAATGGACTATTAATATAGAGAACTGATGTTGGAAAACGAGCAGCAAATTCCATTGTCTCCCCAGCAGATTGATCGAGAATGCAGTAAGGACTGAGTGCTGGTTCAGTGACCTTTCCTAATGTGATTTCTTTGGAAAATTGTCTTGAAGTTCACCATAAATTATTTTAATTTTAGCAGTTACATAAACTAATCGAGTGCAGGGTTTCAAAACCGACAAGCAGTTGATCGCCAAGTCAGTGAACGGAAAGAATAAAGACGGCCTTTTTCAGTGCATTCGTAAAGCATTCAGCCCAGCACCCCCTCTGCGCAGATAACCTCATCACTACCACAGGCCTAAATGCAGAACAGCTCAGGATCCTTTGCAAGTCCCTTTACAAACAGGCTCACTTCTCAGTTCAACACTGACAGCAAAAAACATCAGCAGTAAGAAATTATGACTTTAATTTGGTTTCTAGTTTGCTGACCTTCCCTAACGCCCCTAAACCAGCCAGAGTTTAAACGTTATCCTTCAAGGACTGGATTAATTAATTACATTCAATACCTCCTCCTGTGCCGTTTTCCCTGCTGGGTAGTTGTATCTGCAACACTCATCCTTCAGCAATGGAAACTGCCAAATGCATACACACGCAGCTGATGCCTTTGTAACAATTCAAAATTAAACCTACACTAGCAGCAGAAACCCCACGCCTTGTTAGAAATGCTCATTTATTGCTTTCCCGTATTTCCCAACACCCCGACCATGGTTTTAAAAGAAGCCCACATACATCCCCGTCCAGTCACATTTTCGGATCAAATTAACGCCCAATTCAGTGACCACAAGGCTGGATGAGATCCAAAACCCACTGGCAGTTCAGCTCGCTGAGGTGCCACCTAGTAAGGTATGGCTGCATCCAACGCTGCCCCTAGGATCTGCTGCTGCTGCAGCTCCTCCACTTGCTACTGTCCAAAGCAGGACAGACTGACAGGGACGCAGTCTCAACAACAGTCTACAGCATTAAGTATCACTACAAAACCCCACGATTTGGTTGGGAAAAACCTTCTCATATTTAGCAGTCTAGTTCCAGCACAGTCTCCCAAGCTTCCACGGTTCTTATCTGTCAGGACACTCTATCCTGAGGTAATGACTTGAGTTCAAATTCAGGTCCTAGACTAGAGATGACCGAAGTAGTGCAGATTCCAACTTGTATTCCCAATCATCTCATTTCCCTCCCTCAACACCTTTTCCTTGATCACGCCTATGGGGTTTCTAAAGAATAGTCTCAGAAGTTCTCCTTCCAGTGCTGCTATGACTACTTTTCTCCATGAAAACACCCCTCCCACAGCCCAAAATTAAGTTCAAGGTTCCTCCCTTCTAACTCACTCCACTTCTGAGGCATCACAATTCCAGAAATCTGAATGACCAGACCCAGCTAGCAAGAGGAAAAACTATTTTAATTCAAATTGGACCAGAGACACAAAGTTTCCTAGATTTTTAAAACTGCCTGCATGAAACAGCACAGAAAGCAGCCCTGGACATGCCTCTACTTCCAGTGCGTTCTACCACATTTACATCTGTTAGCCAAGAGAATATAACCTCCCCGTGATGTACCTGCCTGTAACACCGACATGGGACCTCTAACCCTTCCGGAAAGGAGGTCAGAGTACAGCAGAACTGCTAAATACACACCACCAACCATCAGATTCGCGTAAGGCACTTACCCATCTCTACCTTTACTGACAATCTTCACTTCAAAGTAATAAATGCCACAGGCTGCAGGTATAGGGTGTGTGGCCCTGACTGAGGCAGCATCTTTGTGATTTTTCCCATGACCTAGGAAAGAAGAGACATGTAAGTCCTGATGGGATTTGAACTTTCCCACATTTTGTCCTAAAACGCTGCTGTCTGCACACAGCGGGGATCTGTGTTCTATCCAGTAACCTAAAGCTCGCTTTTCAGAGAACTAGCACATACAATCCTGCAGTGCCACCATGAACATTCCCTACGCTACGAGCCCGGTAGCTTTTCCTTTGTTTTCACTGTGAAGTTACTGAGAAAGACTCACGGTACTACCTCACCCCCTCCCCACATACGTAATTTGGAGACCAACGTACACAAACAGAAGACAAAATGATTACACAAGAGGGGAATGACATCAGTGTTTACTAACCAGGCAGGAAAGGGAATGATCAGTTCTCCGCTGGGTGGGTAGGGAGAACAGCCTCCAATAGCGAGAAAGAAAAACATCACTGTGATTCCCCAAGTCCTAGAAGTCTGCGAGCATCTATTCTGCATAAACTCAAGGAGCCAAAGCCCCGGTCAGGCGGCGTGCGGCCGCCATCCGACCCCTCGGCCGGGTTCTAGGCAGGATGACGGAGTAAACAGACGATGCGGCTACACAGACGCGCTCAGGCCCGGGCTGGTG
>NW_010264590.1:0-848 GCF_000690775.1 Eurypyga helias
TCAACCTGCTGGCCACACTTCTTTTCGTGCAGTCCAGGATATGGTTTGTTTTCTGGGCTGTCAGAGAACATTGATGGCTCATGTCCAGCTTCTCATCAACCCTCAAGTCCTTCTCTTCAGGTCTGCTCTCTATCCATTCTCCACCCAGCCTTTACATGTGCTTAGGATTGCTGTGATTCATGTGCAGGATCTCACACTTGGCCTTGCTGAACTTTATGAGGTTGGCACAGGCCCAAGTCTCCAGCCTGTCCAGGTCCCTCTGGATGGCATCCCTTCCCTCCAGCATGTCGACCACACCACACAGCTTGGTATCATCTTTCTGAGCGTGAACTCATTCTGAGCGTGCACTCAATCCCAGTGTCCATGTCACTGACAAAGATGTTGGACAGCACTGGTGAGCTAATACGGACCCCTGAGGAATGCCACTTGTCACTGGTCTCCACTCAGACATCAGACTATTAACCACAACCATTTGAGTGTTGCCAGTCACCAGATATAAATCATTGAAACACAGCCTAAGAAAAAGTTGTCAAGCTGCCCCACTTGGCTGATAGTCTGGATCACTCTTTTCAGCAGCTAAACTGTGGTGCCTGTTTGCACTAATTGGAGGACATGCAGAGCTTGGAAACCTTTCCTAGGCCACAAAACCAGCACTGTGGGTTTGAGGTCTCTTGTCCCTTAGACTGAAAGTAGTGTGGCTGAGCCAATAGCTCATATCTATCTCTGGAACATTACTGATACCAGTCTAGCTTTTTTATAAAGCTAATCCATTCTGACCTAGTTTAAGACCAGGGATCCAAGCAAATTCTCCACCATTTTCTTTTTATATTTCAATATGTGGGTGAGAG
>NW_010264590.1:879-3708 GCF_000690775.1 Eurypyga helias
AAGAACATTTGCAAAAGTAGACTCTAGCTGTGTCATACTAATAACTAGTTTCAGACATGACCTTAGAATGACACTGACTGGAACACTGGCATTGTGGTAGACCAAGTATTGTTGAGATTGGAAGCCTTATTGGGTAACTTCTTTTTCCATGGCGGGATTTAGCATGTATAATAGTCCCTACCCCAATTGTTTTCATGTGCCAGCTAAACCTTTGAGTATTGTGGTCAGACAATTATGTGTTAGCAGTCACTGTGCTGCTTGAGTGGAAAATTATGACACTGTATGAGATAGTATCTGTTTCAGTGACTAAATACTCAACTTGCTGGAACTAGCCAACCTAGGTGGGTCCCTAGGTAGTTTTGGGACAGAACATGAATATACCTGCCACCTATGTGAACATCAGTAACAACATTGCAGTAGCCTTAAGACTATAAATAACACACCTGTTAAACGTATGGCTCCACCTTCCTCCAAGATTAGCCTGAGACCTAATAATTCAGTGATGACAGCTATAGAAAAGTGATGGTTCTACAATGTTCAGAATAGTTTAAAAAGGAAGATATCATACCTCTGTTAACAAACCATAGGACTGTTCCAAAAACTAGAACAGAGACATTTTCATGGGGCTTTGTCATTTTGTAACTCCGTGAAACTAAACTTAATTACACAGTAGTAAAGAAACAATCCTTGTTATCACTTTTCTTTTTCTCTTCCAAAGATGAGAAGAGAGAAATAAAAGAGACAAGGTTTTTTTCAGTAGAAGTAACCAGTTCAAAACACAATCCTCTTTGCTTTATGATTGGCCAGTTTTAGAACTCAAGAAATAATTGCTCATAAAATCTGCAAGATTCATCAATGTCAGGTGCATAAGAATCTCAGAGATGAGAAGCCAGGAGAGAACCATATTAATTCAGCTCTCTTCCCAGAGAGGGTGGTGAAGCACTGGAACAGATTTCCCAGAGAAGCTGTGGTGCCCCTTCCCTGAAAGTGTTCAAGGCCAGGTTGGATGAGGCTTTAAGCAGCCTGACCTAGTGAAATTTCAGGACCCTTCCAACTTAAACCATCCGATGATTCAATGATGTGGATGAGATGTGAATTTCCTCAGGGTATTGACTGCTAAACTTTCAATTTTTTAGGAAATTTAAGTAAAACCTTCCAGTGATCCAAAGTTGGGCACCAAAGAAAGATATTTTTCTACTGCTTTACTCATGCATTTTTTTTCTTTCATTTAGGTATAATCCCCTTAAGCTGTTGGAATAGTTATTCTTGTTATTCTGATTACCTGTGTTATCTGATCCAGAATGAAACCAGCAAAAAACTGTGAAGTTAGAATTGACCTTTCTGACAAAAAATTCACTAGAAAATATACAAGGAGAGTGTCAGTTTATCAAAATCAGAATCTTGCATGGGGATGCTGGGGCATTAAATATATAGCAGAGTTCAGAGTGGACCTAGAACAGAAATTGTTATCGGCACTGAAGAGATATCTACTGCAAAAAGTGCATGACTCAGAAAGTTAAGAAAAGCTCTTGTGTTTGCATTCCACTGGAGATTAGGAAGCTGAAGATCAGGTTGTTTCAATGGATTAGTACACTTGTAGGAAAGCTCAGCCCCATGGCACCCCTTTTTGCATTGCTTCTCATGCTAAAACTTTCCGTGCTGTGCTACTTATCCATGAGCCAATTTCCTTACTCCAGTGCAGCACAGGTCTGCCTATGAAATTTTCTGAAGTTAGTTGCAATAATGCAAGGCTTGCATACACCTGAGGCAGGTTCTCATGACTGCGGCTCATGTTTGTATTATGGGGCAACCACGTCACATGATGTTTGACTTGCCAGACCTTTTTGTTTACTGTTTGTGTTAATTAAAAAATACAGAAATTGTAGCTTCATGGGGACTATATGTGTACATGTTGCCTCAAACTGCAGCTACTCTTACCTCAGGGAAACTGCAGACCTTCCTAGCTTTTTGTACAACATCTAACCCCAAATCCTCTATGCTTTTAAATCAAAGCTTGTTTCAGTGATAAAATTAACGTGCACCATTTCTGGGCATGAAGCACCCATTTCACAATATCTTACCCTGGAAATGTCTATTGCTATTGACAGCTATTGAGCATAGCAGTATTTTGAGGGGATTACTCTGATATACCTGTAATTATATCAGAACTGGTGATCTCTACCCCTTTTTGATGAGTAAACTCAAAGAGAAACAAAGAGTTAAATGTAAAGACTGGATTACCACTCACATCTGGTTTTCTTGAACTCTATAATCATATTGTAAAATTCAATAGGCAATGGAAATATCTTCCCTGCAGAGAATGAGAATTTTTGTCATGGGCTAATTTTTCCTAACTAGAAAGGAAAAATTTTCCTTTTAAGTAAGACAGATGATACAAAGATGCATTCATAAATACGAAAATTGGTGGTGCTAGTGATTTTCTTAAAAGACAACAGTATATCTTGAGATGATGCAAATGCTATCATAAAATCTTAAATTATTTTGAAAATATTTCTTTCAAATAAATATTATTTTGAAAAATGAAATATTATTTAAAAAACATAAAATCATATTAATTATTTTACCTGGACTTTGTGACAAACTTATACTAAATTCTTAGTTTAGATATTTATTTACAGGGGAAAAAGATTAGATTTATTAAGTATTAATCTTAACAGATATCAGTCTTTTCTGGACAGAAGTTGTGCCCTTCACATAACCCTTTCTGTTTTCCCTCACACCATAGCTTCAAGCTTAGATACAGCCTGAGCAAATAATTCTATATTTATGTTACACTGCTGTGGTGGTTTCAGCCAGGAAAGAGTTAAC
>NW_010264591.1:0-3514 GCF_000690775.1 Eurypyga helias
CCTGTACTTGTGCTTGGGATTGTCTCGACCCAGCTGCAGGGCCTTGCACTTGGAGCCACTGCTCTTAACAGAGGCATACGCAAAATAAGTTTTCTAAAGACAAAGTAGTTTCATTGAAAGTACTGCTGTCACATTCTGAAAAAAAACATGTTTCAAAAAGAAACAGAAAATTTAAAAGATGACAATTTAGATTGTAGAAGAAACCTACATGTAGGAAACACTGCGCTTCAGTCACAGGCACAAAACTCAGAAATCACTCTTCTGCACACATTTAAGTTTACTTCATTCTGTTTAACTTGCTAAACTGCATCCTTGGGTAAGTCACCACTGTTGTGGGAATCACAAGTTTGAATATTCATACTCCACTACATATACAGCATGTTTTATTAAACATTGCTGTTTTAAAATAAAATAAAGAAGCCACAGACTAATAACTTTTCCCACCCTCTGAAGACTATAAATTCATGGGGGCAAAGCATGCCATGTTGTTTGCAACATTATGTCTACAAACAAAATCCATACATTATCACAACTCCTTATAAGTTTTATGCCTGAATTACAGTGTATCAGGACTAAGTATCACATAATTCTAAGACTTCTGAATTCTATCCCAAGACAACAAAGATGAAGGTGCTTTACCTGAAGGAAATGGGATTTCTATCCTCCAAACCTTTAACAACAACTCCTGTAGCTCCTCCAGATCGAACCGCAAAAACCTATTAAAAAAAAAGTTTTGAACACATTTGTAGCTTATTCAAAATCATAACCTTAACACGCCTTCTTTTGTATAAGCCACACCTTTAATTTTTTAAATAGACATAATTTTACAAAAGAAGGCGTGTTAAGCCACACTTTTAATTTTTTAAATAGACATAATTTTTGTTCTTATACAAATTTCCCAGTTCATACTGACATTCAGTAAATAATCAATTCCTTCCCCTGGAGCTCCACGTTTAATTAGAGTTTGGGAGTTGACAGGTTTACAATGGCACTGTAACAGTCTTGTAGGCATATTCTGAACTGCTCAGCAAGTCAAACCAGTAAAAGTACGTGTAAGCTTTTGTCTTTTTTTTTTTTTTTTTAGATATATTCGTATTTTCCTAAGTCAGGTACTTGTAAAAGTATCCGAAATATCAGGGCATTGCTTAAAACAAAATCAGTGTGGGGACTGGGAAGCAGTGCAACTCAGCAACCCAGAAGCTTGATCTTGTCAGTATATGTTTAGATAGGAATAGTTCAACAGTAATCTGAAATTCTGCCCGTACCTAAGAGATTTCAGCTGACTTGCACTAACAACTTAAATAATTCCTTCTGCTCTATGTACAACACCTGTGAGAGCTATACAGCTTGTTGAGCTGGAATAAGGTAACATTAAAAAAAAAAATCATAGAATTGTAGATTCTGGTTTGGGGTGGGAGGGACCTTAAAGACCATCCAGTTCCAACCCCCCTGCCATGGGCAGGGACACCTTCCACTAGACCAGGTTGCTCAAAACCTCATCCAGCCTGGCCTTGAACACTTCCAGGGATGGGGCATCCACAGCTTCTCTGTCCCAGTGCCTCACCACCCTCTTCAGGAAGAGCTTCTTCCTGGTATCCAATCTAAACCTCCCCACTTGCAATTTTAACCCATTACACTTGTCCTGTCACTACAGGCCCTTGTACAAAGTCCCACACGCCCCCAGCTTCCTTCAGGTACTGGAAGGTACTATAAGGTCTCCCCGGAGCCTTCTCTTCTCCAGGCTGAACAAGCCCAACTCTCTCAGCCTGTCCCCATAGCAGAGGTGCTCCAGCCCTCTGAGCATCTTCGTGGCCTCCTCTGGACTCGCTCCAACCAGTCAATATCCTTCTGATATTGAGGGCTCCACAGCTGGACGCGGCACTCCAGGTGGGGTCTCACCAGAGCAGAGTAGAGGGGCAGAATCCCCTCCCTCGACCTGCTGGCCACACTTCTCTGGATACAGCCCAGGATACGGTTGGCTTTCTGGGCTGCCAGCACACACGGCCGGCTCACGTTCAGCTTTTCATCCACCAGTACCCCCAAGTCCTTCTCCTCAGGGCTGCAAGTCATCCTGTTACAAAGGTCAACTGGCTTAGGAAGAGAAAGTCAGGAAGACACCTGATTTGTACGGTTGTAGCTGTGAAAGCACTGCACAGAGAGATCCGGTCTCAGAACAACAGATACGCTGTTTCGCAGTATTAGCCACGCTGCAGCTGCCCTATGCTCCTGCAGGAGTACAGGTGTCAAGACAACTGCAAGCATGTCCACAGCCTTACCAGATCAATCACTACTTAGAGTTTTACTACTTTTAATATTGACATACACAGAAAACAAAGGCAAAACTCTCTTAATCTTTGCGAGATGAGACGACAGCAAGGACCGATCTCCCAGAAGGCCATTCACGTGGGAAACTGTCACTGAAATGCTGGTTACAAATGGTTTAGAGACACATCAGGAATTAAACTATTTTAGACCAGCATAAAAACATGGAGAATTAAGTTTACATTTGAAAACCAGTCTCTTTCAAACAAGCTCTTAACAACCAGTTTCTGTGTAGTCCTATCAGCCCCACACTATGATACAGTGCCCCAACAGGCGTGTTTAAGTCATCATATTTCAACTAACCCTCAAAACATAAGTAAAGGATTATGGTTGATGAAGAGAAAGGACACCAATCATTCTGAACAGAATGCATGCAACAGCAAGAAACACATCCCAGAAATAACTCCCCGCTCTCCACATGTGCCACTGATCATGTCCGCACCACGCGTGGCAAACCATGCCATCTGTACAGGGAAGAAAGCTCGAACCAATTCTGTGAATACTGAGGTCACAGAAGGGTTACGGGAATTAAAACAGCGGAACGTATCCACATCTGTATAAGCCTCATGACAGGCTGTGGCTCGTCTAGCTATGCTGAGTTGGATACTGAGAAGCCCATTAGGATATTAAGGAGAAACATGCTTAGAAGAACTAAAGCGAAGAAATAAAAAGCAAAGCATCCACTCAGGTCCAGGTCACAAGTAAAGCTACAAATACTATCTTTAATAAATATACTGAGCTTTAAGAATTGGAAAGGGAAAAAAAAAATATAAGAGAAACGAAACAGCAAAGTGACAGTTTGCCAGTGACGCTGGGACACTGGGCACAGAAAGAAAAAGTGCTGACTCCGAAGGATTCCAGAAAGACCTGATGGCAGTGAGAGTAAAGGCAGGTGAAATAATAAAGCTATGCTGATGCATGTGAGCGTAAAAGGCAATCCCACGCTCTCTAGCAAGATGACAGGTTCCGAGCCAGGCTCCCAGCAGCGAGATCCCGCACTGTAGCGGCTCCACAGACGGGGAACAACCAGCCTCATGCCCTGCGACCGAGGAACTCAACCCAGGTACGACAGCCCCCAGAGCCCTCTCCTCGGAGAGGCTGAGGCACAGGCCCGACGCCGCGACCCCAGCCCGCAGAGCCGGGCGAGGCACCCGTCGGGGGCTCCCCTTCCCCAGACGCCCACCTCGGCAGC
>NW_010264592.1:0-1025 GCF_000690775.1 Eurypyga helias
TTCGGGCAGGGTGTGCTGAGCCCCCCCAGGCCCCACGCAGGGCAGCTGCCCGCGCCGGCAGCACGTGGCCCTGAGTCCGCAATTAGGGCAGGGACACGTTTTAATCAGGCAGGGCTGCTCGCGGCGCCCCGGCTTTCCGAGCTGAGGTCTTTATTAGTTACATCCATGAGCGAATATAGTCGTTCACCGAGTTTTCCCCCCCTTCTCCCTCCCCGCACGCCAGACCGGGGGTTCCATAAGCTGTTCCCCTCTGTCATTAATTCGTATTAGACGATTTTTTTCCCCGTGCAATGCTCTCCTGTACCTGGCTCAACGCGTTTTATCAAACGCTTCGTCTAGATGCCGTCTCCGATATGCACGGTCAAGCTCATAGATAGAATTATTTCGTAAAAAGCTGCTGTCTTTAAGCAGTATTTTTGAAAAAAAAAAATCTTGTAATTATTATTTTTAAAAACAGCTTTCGCCAGAAGAAAGTCACACTTGCTTCCAAAACCAATTCACAGCAGATAGTGTAGATATCACTTAATTCCTACAGAAATCAATGTGAAAATTAGATTTATTGGCTACTTACATTGTTAAAAATGACAAAGTGCTGCCTTTTATTTTCATAAAAACACAGAAGACCGAAAATCATTTAATAAAGAATCCACCTAGTTTAATTTCACTGCAGCTCTCCTGCATCGAAACCAATTCTTCGAGCCTCTCCCTCATAAACTTGCCTTCCATTCTGGTATTAAGGACAAAACCAATATTCTCAAAGAGAGTTAAATTAGTGGCGTTTGCTTGACGGCTGAAAAACCTTTCACGCCGTTAGCTGAAAGGTGTAAATGAAACAGGATCCGCTGTTTCTAATCGTTTGGAATTCCCTGTTAACCCCAAAGGTTTGTTTATTTTTATTTGCATTTTTTAAAGCAAAATGACGTTTAAAAATATTTGTTTAGGCAGCCTTTTGGGGAAAAAAAAGAGGGGAGAAAAGGAAGAAGGAGGACGAGAGGGCAGCCCGGCTTCCCGGCGCTCCCGAAGCC
>NW_010264593.1:0-7384 GCF_000690775.1 Eurypyga helias
TTCCAACCCAAACCGTTCTATCATTTTATGATGATCTGGAATTAGATCTCTCTGGATGGGGGCCTGGTGTGGGGCTGGAATACCAGGTACCCAACAGGCCTACAGGGCTTGCTTCTGTCTTACAAACTATGGGATGATTGCCAAGCCAACCACTCGTCTGCTTGAGCACAGTTGGTGAGTGTGTGGTTTTACTGAATCAGCTTCAGGTCGAACTGTGGGACAGTTCAGGATGTTCTAAACCACTTGTGTTTTAAAAAAAAAGTCAGATGAAATATTCGGGGTTATTTTGGTTGTATAAACCCTGATGGTGTGGGAAGTGGTGACACCACGCGAGAAGAAAATCAGGACGCTGTAATCATAAAAATCCTTAAAAAGCTGTATTTAACTGTTAGAATTGGGAAGAGCCTGCAGTGAAAGCAGGCAGGTGGCTGGGATCTTCTTGGCAATGAGGTCTCCAGGAAAATTCCACTTCTTTCCTTGCCTTTATAATACTTTGCAGATTATTGTGCTGAACATTCCGACTTTGGAGGCTGAAGACTTCTCTGTGTGTTTGCAGCCCAAGGGGAGGTGTACTGGGTTTTTTGGAAACTAGAGAGAAATTATTTTAGCCAATGAATGGGAGAAAAGAATGACTGTGATCCTTCCTTTGGCGCCTCTTACCCTTTCTGGTAACGCCAGGTCAGCACAGGGCGTTGTGCCGAAGGGATGAGGAGGAGGGAGGTGTTGGTGAGGGTCCTGGCTCCGGTTGTTGCCTCTCAGCCCCTCGGCAGTGTTATCCTGTGAGTCTCCTCCGTGCACACCACGATGCAGGGGCAGCAGCTGGCGACCTGGCTCGCCGTGCCTGCTTTGTCTGTGCCATCAGCGCCGGCGCTCGTGCCCCCGTTACTGAAATCAGGTCCCGTACGCGCACGAAACAGAAACCGGAGGTCACAGTGTGCACCGGGGGAAATGGGTGTCGGATGGCCACGTGCCGAACGGTCCTCCAGGAAAATGGGCGGACCGGTTAGCTCTCTAATTTTTCCTTTTTCTAAAGGAATCAGCTGGAACGCCACCCATCCTCAGGCTCGGAGGAAAGCTTAAGTAACAAACGTCTGCTTGGTCGCTTCCAGCTCCCTCTGTGAAGTGGCTTCGCCAAAAGAGATCGCTGTGTGTTCACCAGAGGAAAAATAGAGGCAGGGGTAGAAAATAAATTACAAACACTAAATTTTCAGGGCTTTTTTCCTTCCAAGGAGCAGTTTGAAAAGTGTTGGATAGTTCTTGTTTACTTATTATTGCATCAAAAACTTGAATTCTAATGCATACTTCTTTCCTTGTCTGTAGAAACAAGGCTTCTGGGTAAAAATCTGCTGTGTCCAGACCTCACAGCTTGATTTGTGCCATGAACTGAATGAAACCCGTCCTTGGCAAAAGGTTGATGGAAGGTTTATCCGTGTGTAAACCTCACGGAGCGGGTTTTGAGGCTTGAGGTGTTGGATGGGCTTGTTCTGCTCCTCTGCTCAGAGTAAGGCAGGTAAGGTGGAGGGACAGAGAAGGGAAGAGATTCAAGGGCAGAAGGACAGAATCGCGACTGTCGCAGCCAAGTAGTGAACTGTAAGAGATTGCTGAAGGCTGGTTACGAAGGAGAGGAGGTGGGTTTGCTTGGGATCATCCGTGGGAAGTGAAAACTGGCTCATGAACGTAAGACAACGTTCGTAGCTTCTCTCAGCTCCACTTACTGCTGCGCATTGATAGTTCAGAAAGCTTCAAGCTGGATTAGTGGCCTAGTAGCGTGATGGGAAATACTGTGTTTAAATACTCCAGTGCCTTACTACTGCATTTACATTGCATTTTTAACCTCTCTGCTCGGCAGACCCAAGCTGGGTCATAACCACTGTGTCACTTCAAACGCTCCCGGTGGTTCTGGCACGGCCGCCCCATCGTGTGCACATCCTGCGTCAGGCGGTTGGTGTTGCCGCCGTTGTGGCTAGATACCGAGTTCTGGGGCAAAATTTGGTGCCGCTTTGTTTGGGAAAGCGGGGCAGGGTGGGGTATTTTTAACGCAGTGACTAGTACGTTTTGTTGTTACTGCCCTGGGGGCTTTTTGTAAAGATCCGAAGACTGAAATCTCACAGCAGTGCTGTGGAGGCAGATAAAACTGGTGATCTCAAGAGATCATCGCTGCAGTCACATTGTTACTGGCCTGTTGACAAACATATGTTGTCATCAAAAAAACCCCAACCCCAAAACAGGCCAGTGATGTTTGCCTTATCACCAGATGTTTTGTTGCCCCCAGAAAGTCCCAAGGTGTGATTTTTGGGGTGATGCTTGCTGTGCCTCACTTCAAGAATGGTTCCAAACCCGTGACAGTAAATGCTGGTTTATATACGTGGCAGGGGGTGGGACTGGATGGTCTTTAAAGTCCCTTCAACCCCAACCATCCTGTGATTCTGTGAAGAAAAAAAAGTGCTCCACACATGGCAGCAGGGATGCTGCGTCCCAGGAGCGTGGGAAAACACTTGGGGACCTGCTGCTCCTCTGTCCTGCATGTCTCTCCGCACCAGGACGCTGCCCTTGGAGTAAGAGATCTCTGAGAATAATGGGAGGGGGAGCGGGGGGAGAGACTGGGGCCTTAGGGAGTGACTTAGAAATACCCCCCAGTATTTCAGGGCTCTGGCTGCAGACGTTACGCCTGTGTCTGAGGAAACGTGGTGGTAGACCACATATGGTGAACACAGATGCTTGTGTAGTTGGCAGAATGATTAATTTAGTTTGGGGGCAATATTGGTCTCTTCTTTTTTTAAGACTTATGGAACATTCTTGACTTCCAAACGTGTTACTGGGGACGGAGGCAAAGCAGCATCTTTCCAGGAGAGCTCATTTGATTGCAGGTGCAGTTTTATTAGCTGCGTGTTCCTACCAGTTGTCATAAAACCCACTAGTAGCAGCTTCCCCCGGAGCCTTGGGAAGATCGCTCAATACTTTCAAGAGCCGGAGTCATTAGAAGAAATAAAGCCGCATCTCTGCACTGCTGCAGCTTTAGTTTGGTGGCTTTTATCACTGAAAAAATACACCTTTTTTTTCTCTCCTGGGTCTTTCGAATAGCTTTCATGAAAAAAAAGGACCAGCTGCAGAGATTGAAGCCCAATTCAGAGTGGAGGTGTTCCGCTGTTGATTCAGTCGCACTCCTAACCACAGGGAATTGGAATAAAGCACAGCTCAGAGCATGCCCAGACTGATCTTTGCTCTTTTATGGCTGAACAAAAAACCCCCAGAGTTTGAAAGGTTTATGTGTTGTTCAGACTTGGTGGTTCAGGCACAATTCTGGGGGAAAGCAACCTGTAGCCGTCTGTCTGGCTGTGATCCTCACCTTTTAGTTTGCTTGGAGATTGCAGAATAAGGGCTTTAGGTGTTACATTGTTTGGGAAGATCTAATTTTAAACTGATTTTTGGAGAGAGAAAAATCCCTGCCCCAAAATAAGAATTGTCAATATGGAGGGAGAGGTAGATAAAGGATAAGCAGACACTCGTGTCTGTCATTGTCCAGTTCTGCTGTGAATGCCGAAGGCAAACACGTTGCAGGTTCTGGCAGCCTCCTGTTCAAATATATTTCAGGCTAGCGGTGCCCCAGAGCCAATCTTTGCTCTTCCCTTGGGACAGCAAGCTCCAAGGCTTAGTGCCCAGGGAGACCCAGCCAGACCTCGCCCGGGAGCCGAACCCCTCGACCAGTTTCCCGGCAGCTGTGGCAGGGGACTGGTACCCAGAGCTGTGGCAGTTTCCAGGATTATTCCTCCCAGCGAAGCCCGGACAAGGCTCTGCCGAGTCCTCGCGCAGGGACTGGCAGGGCCCTGGGTGCAGGAGTCGGAGGGGCGTGACAGGCTTTGCTGGGGAAGAGGAGGGAGATAAGCGTGTGCCTAGTAGCTGTGCTGAGTGACAGGAGAAACTGGTGCAGCAGCTAGAACTGTTCTTCTGGAGGGGCCAGGGTGACCTTTGGTACCCTCGGCTGTTTTCTGTGGTTGGTGCCAGCAGAGATGGGATCTGGAGCAGTTTGACTGGTGCCACAATGCCTCTAACAACATTACTAATACGAATATGTAACTGCAGTTTTATGATCAAGGGAAGAGAAAGGCTCATGGACAAACCAGTGAAACATTGTGTCTGTCTTTGTACCTGAAGTATCACAGAACCATGGTTTGGGTGGGAGAGGACTTTAAAGCCCACCCAGTGCCACCCCCTGCCATGGGCAGGGACACCTTCCATAGCCCAGGGTGCTCCAAGCCTCATCCAGCCTGGCCTTGGACACTCCCAGGGATGGGGCATCCACAGCTTCTCTGGGCAACCTGTCCCAGTGCTCCCCACCCTCTCCGGGAAGAATTCCTTCCTGATGTCCCATCTCAATCTCCCTCTTTCTGTTCAAACCTGTTACCCCTTGTCCTGTCACTCCCTGCCCTTGGAAAAAGTCCCCCCCAGCTCTCTTGTAGCCCCCCAGGCACTGGAAGGGGCTCTGAGGTCTCCCTGGAGCCTTCCCTTCTCCAGGCTGAACCCCCCAACTCTCCCAGCCTCTGTGAGAATCATTTATGTTGTTCCTTTTTGCTGCACAAACATCAAAGCTTTGTCTTAACCGATAGCATTTGGGGTTCTGGCAAAGGCAAAACAACAGTTGAGTTTACAGTTATTTATAACCTAAGAAATTACATGTCAAAAAGTGAAAAGGAAAAGTTTAGAACAACGAACACGTTCAGTGACACTGTCCTTGGGCTTCTTTTTTAGTCTACACAAATCTTTGAACTGTAGACCTTTTCCACGTGTGGCATCTATGTTCCTCTGTACCTGCAGTGCACATCAGGCAAAATCTTGTACGTCTTGCATGTCCCTTTGACCATCACAGATTAAGTGTTTTGGTGGTAAATGTATATATTACTAGTAATTTTTTTAAAACCATATGTCTTGGATGTAAAAACATAGTCAGTGCTGAACTGCAGGCAGCTTGGGAAAGGCGCTGTGACTGCGAGATTTTAAATTCAGGGGAAAAAAGAGATCGTGAAATGTTAGAACAGTCGCCCTATTTTCTAATAATTAGTATTCACACTGAAAAAACATGTTCTAACCACCTAGTAATTTCCAAATTGTTGAGACACCTAATGACTTGGCTTAAATAAATTTACCCAACGTATAGAAGGAAATAATTAAGGAGCATTTCAGTATGAAATCACAACTCCATGCAAAATGGTTACGCAGCTGGCTTGTGTGTTTGTCAGTTATTCAGCAAGAAAATTGTTTGCTTGGGAACTGAACCTTGTCCTCTTTGGACCTTCAGTGGCACGTTCCCATTGTCTCTTGGATGGTAATTTGTGAAAAAGTCCTACTAAAATGCTTTCCTGCAGCTCTACGGGACCTTGTCATTTAGCGCTACCACAGCTGTAACGGATTTGGGTCGTTCTGGGGGATGTTAAAAGCAAAACAGGGGCTGTGCTTCCAGCGTCACCTCTGCACCTCATTCTGCAAAGCCTTCACACATGGGAATAACCCCTTTGGTGTCGTTAGTGCACAGGGCTGCTCCTCCTGCCTTCAGCTCCCCCCAGCCCTCCCTCCGGTGCTTTGTGTAGGACCGCTCCCCAGTATTTTCCTCCGGTGGTTCTTGCAGCACACACAGATTGTTCTGGCCCCGACTTTGCTTGCGGAACAGTAACCATTTTCATGCCAAATGAAGAGATACCCACTGCTTTGTGTTTGCCTCTTAATTACATCACCTGCCTGGTAATTAAATTTAGCTGCCTGCCCTGAGTGCCCAGACCGGTTGAGCACCAAAGGTGGTCAGCAGTCACGGCCAGTTACGCAAACTGTGAGGGTTTTGTGAAATCTGCAAGTTTTATTCCTGTTCTCATGTAAAAATATGTTAGTACTTATCCCCTACAGCACCTTTGTGGTGTGCTTCGGGCAGTAACCTCGGAGTTAACCTGCGTTTTCAGGCAGTGGGAACAGTACTGGTACTCTGACTAGTCTGTGTGGAGCCTGGTGTCGTGCAGAGGGGCTGCACGATACACGTGGACCAGTGCGACATAGACTTAGGTTGGGTCTTGCAGTGAACCGCGTCCAAAACAAGTAGCTCTTCCGTTTAAATCAAAACCCCAGCGCCTCGTGCCTTGAACGCTCGTGGCATATGGCAGCATATGGCCCTGCAGCCAGCCCTGCGCCTGTTTGTTCTCTTTTTGCTGTGTCAAGAACTTTGTCAGGTTTCTGGGAACTCGTCAAAGAGGTTTGCAGCCTCGTGCACGATGCGCCTTGACCTCGATTCTCGCTGAGAGTTGCTGAGCAGCGAGAACACTCATTCTTTTTTGAAGCTGAGGCTCCAGTTCTCGATGAGCTCATCTTGTATGAAAGGCAGGTAGAGTAATGTAACCTTCCTGCTGGTGAAAGCAGTCTTCCTCCGGGTAGCTACTTCGGTTTTTGGCTGCTTCCACCATCAGAGTGTGAAGACACCTCTGTGGTTGGCAGTTAAATAGGGTTTAGGATGTATCTAACCTTTCTGGGCAGTGCTGATGTCCCATATCGCGCTGAAGTCTTGAGCGGGCTGTTGCTGCTCGTTAAGGTAGGAGCGTGAGCGAGTACCTGGGGGTTTATTCTTTTTAAAGTGCAGGAATGAAGAGAGCAATGACTGCAGTGGAAAAGAAGTGACAAAGCAATGAAGAAAATCTAATAATAGTATTAATAACAATAAACAAATCTTGAGTTGCTTAAACCTTGCAATATATGGCAAATAGAAAGATCCCACCTCTCTGGCAGGCTTGAATTGACCTTACCTGCATATGCTGTTCTGGTAGTGAAAAAGAGCAAAGGTTCCTCTGCTGTCGGCTTTGGTTCAGCCGAAGACTGAATTTCTTGGGAAGTAAGCAAAGTGGCAGCAGCCAAGCCTGAGCAATAACGTGAGGCGACCTAGCACCCCGCCAGCCCCTTCCAGGAGCATCCTGCCTCCCGTGCCAGTCTCCGACCAGGGGTGTCAGCAGTTGAAGGAACCACAAGCTGAAGTGCCCAGTTAGTCATGAATGGCTCTATTCAGTGGCAAGAAACGCTTTCTGATAATTGCAAAGATCCTAAAGATTCAAGGCACGTGACAGAATGTAGTTAATCCAGCCAGAGTCACTAGCAGAAGCCAGTCTCTCCATGATTCCAAGTTTTAGCCGAGAAATGAAATTTCAGTTTCTCTCATGCAAGTTCAGCGTTTCCTGGCAGTGCTATAACAACTCCAGTCCTAAATGTGGCACTTCCCTGCTTTTGTGGGAATTGGAGGTAGGGGAGAGATCTGTGCGTTAGTGTCCAGCTTTGTATAAGGACATTGGGATGAGCTGGGTATTCAAGGACACAGCAAGATAGCTGAGTGAAAATCGTTCTCTGGAAGAACATCCCCAAC
>NW_010264593.1:7515-8841 GCF_000690775.1 Eurypyga helias
GGGGCCCAGAGCTGGAGCAGAACTGCAGGGGGGGCTCCCCAGAGCAGAGCAGAGGGGGAGAATCCCCTCCTCGGGTGTGGTTAATGCTGCTCTCGTAAACCTGCCTTGTGCTCTGTGTGTGCTCACACGCTCCAACGTTGGCTGGAAAACTCCTACTTGAGGTCCTGAGCGGTTTGAAAGCGTTGGAGCAGCCTCTGGCTCAGCTCTTTGGCCTGCTGTAAGGTCCGTGTTCATCAGGACAGCACCTTCAGGATCTTTGGACCTTGGCGTACTATGTCTTGCAGGAGGTGAAACTGCCTTGAGCATCCAAAAACCTGGCTCTCCCTGGCTCTGACATGACTCCGGCCCCAGCAACCACTGGCAATAACGGGCTGCCTCGGGGCGCGCTGCCAGTCCTGCCCCTTGGCCGTTCTGAAGCGCTGTGGGTGTTCGGCACCAGCTCTGTTACCGCACAGACGCCTGTCGTGTTCTGGGCTGCAAACAGCTGTACATTTGCACGCAGATACTAGGGCTCTCCTCTCTGGCGGCGGGTGTGCTTTGTTAGGGACGGCGATGGCCGTGCGCGCCGCGTCGGCTGATTCCTGGGTAGAGACGCGCTGAGAGCGCCCGCAGCCATTCCGTCGGCGGGAGACGGATGCCTACAATGTGCCAGCGTTGCCCTGTTGTCTTGCTTAATGGATAAGGCAGAAGCTTTTTCTCGGAGCGGGGTCTGTTTTCAGAAATGCTTTCTGGGTTGGGAGGGGCTCTGCAGCACCCTAAATCCTTTCAGCAGAGGCTGCGTGTCAGCTGCCTTACTGGAGCTCCTAATGGATTGATGCTTTAATTGCACAAGCTGTGGATGGAGCATTCCAAGTTACGGCTGGGTGGAGAGCAGTTCAGATCGGCCTATTTATGGCATCTGGGGAAAAAAATTATTTGCATCCTCACTGTATTCTTTTCCCTCCTTGGAAACCCTGACGGCTAAAGGTTGGTATTTTCTTCTGCTCTTCCCTTCTGCAGGCAGGAAGGCTGGACCTGGCTGGCTGTGGTTTGTAGTGTCCAGGAAGAGGATTCATGTGAACTTTTCCTCCCTAAACAGGCTGGGAATTCACTAGGAGTACTGCTACCCTTTTCCAGTCATTCAGCTGCCTTGGCACGTGTCTTTTCAGCCGTCTCAAGTGTCAGAGTGGTCAGCGAGCAAGAGGGACCGATGATTTACTGTTATTTAGTAGATGCTGAATAAACAGACCCGCTGCTCCTTCTGCTTTACTCTTTTCCTCGCATTTTTGGGATTCAAACATCAGTGTTTTTATCAAAGCCAAATTGAGCAACCTGGGCTAGTGGAAG
>NW_010264594.1:0-1491 GCF_000690775.1 Eurypyga helias
GGCTGAACCCAGCACAGTACAGTACAGTGAGAGTATAAAATATAACTTTTATTAAAAGAACAAACATTTTTGCCAAGCTATAGTGTTGTGAAGAAATCAAGAGCAAAATGTGTATCTGGAAGATTTACTATGAAAGCAATGGTCATCTAGATAATGCCATTACATCTCGTAATGGCAGAAAGATAAAAAAGATGACTTATGAAGAGTGTTGCTTGCTTACTTGTAAATTAAGTTACTATATAGCAATAATAGTTGCAGGCTTTACTAATGCTTTGACTTTATTAATGCTTTGGGTTTGAACACCAACCTTATCTCCTTATTGATTGGGATAATAGAGGTCTCTAGCAGTTTCTGAGAGTATTTCAGTGAAAAATCTTATTTTCCAGTTTTTCAATGATGGAGAATTAGAACAAATAGAAAATAAACAGCCTTCTTGAAGGTTCCCCTTCTAAAGCCTTAGCTCACTTATAGGCTGTTGACTGTTCCCTATACAAAAGCACCACAAATGCCAGATTTCTGAAGTGCTGTGAATTTGCAAGATTAGGTGTTAGGCCTAAGCAAACTGAAGTAAGCAAAACAAAGTAACCACAGGGGATTTTTTTTTGGTGGGGTTTTGGTTTGGTTGGTGGGGGGTTTTTAAGTAATAAATATATATTTTTTATTAGTGGGTCTTCATCACAATGCAGAAGATGTCTAATTTTTCCAGTTGATTCCTTCCTTTCCAGTCATTCTTTGATTCTTTGACAGCTTTTAGGTGATGATATGAATGCTGCTGTGGAAATATCAGGCATTGACGTGAATTACATTGGACAAAGAGTGTATGTTTTGGGAAAGTTTACTTAAGATTCAGATTCATATTTTAAAGAATCTGGTGGGTATCCTGTGCTGTTTTATATGTAACTGCTACACGTAATGTGGTACTGAGAGTAAAATAGGGTTTTTAACAGTGTTAGTAATCAGCACTTTACAAGTCATAATAGTTGCTCACTGTGGATTTCTAAGAATAATATCAAAACAATTTTGATTAAATCCTTTATACTGTTTCTGGAGTATATTAGGAAAATGCTAGGGACCCATGGCATATACTAAAAAGGTTGTTTCATTCAGGTGGTTACTACAGTTGGAGTGACTTTTTTCTCTGATTCTTCCACAAAAGTTTTACCCTATATATTCGTGCCATCACCTCAGCCCCAGCCATCAGTGCATCCCTTATTGTCGATGCAAACAGAAGTGCAAGCTGTTTGCCGGTATAAGGTACCACATGTTGAACTAACTGGTAAAAAACCCTACGGGATAAGGAACAAATTTTAACTCCTGAAAATGTGCCTCTTAAAAGTGGGATCCAGTAAGAAAAAAAAAAAAAAAACAAAAAGAAAAAAAAAAGAAAAAATATTAGCAAATTAGTGCAATGCAGAGTTTTAATGGAGAATTTCAATTACTTGTAACAAATTTTTAGGTGACCACATAGGGTTACCTGGGAGAAGAAAATAC
>NW_010264594.1:1513-12231 GCF_000690775.1 Eurypyga helias
CCAGGTCCTAGAGGCAGTACAGAGCATGGGAGCTCACTTTAATGCAAGAGTAGAGCAAACACTGTTCCCAAGTAAATCCCCAAAATAAAGCTGCAGGTGTTTGGTTATTCTGTATAATACGGAAGGAGCTCATGTGTATCAACCAGTAAGGGAAGGCTGCAAAACAAACAATATAGCTCTGCTAAATTTTACTAACTGCTGCATTCAAAATCAATGTCATAACTCAAAAAAAGGAATCCAAGGATAAGGAGAGGAATGCCAAATATGCAGTAAATCGAGACATATTTCAGTTTCTTTCCATTAATATGTGTTGTGTTGTGTTATTGTACAGAAATAGGAAACTGTAGTAAAACAGCTTGGGCAGCAGTCTCTCTTAATTACCAATGCCATTAATCAGTGAAGGCCTCATCACAGCTCTGAGCTGTGAAGCCATTCTTCAAAAGTGCAGAGGGGCTGCAGCAAACCCAGAGTCCCAGACAGCACTGACTCCTGCAAGAAGACCATCCTGTGGAGATCAGCCTGACCTCACTGACCTCATTCCACTCACCAAAGGTTTGAAAAGGGCACACCAACCCACAGCACAGGTTATGGGTTGGCCTTGCATAGATGTACAAGTAGATGGAGGGCTGGGGGTGGAAATAGGCTGTATCCTCTTTTTGCCTCCACTGAGTCATTCTCTGTACGGGAGGGTTTTGGTTTCTCTGCAGAGTAGTTGGGTCTGTTTTAGCGCCTTTCCCAGCAGCTCTCACTTCTTCTTAGAGTGTGGGGTTTTTTTAATTCCTTCACAAACAGTGATATTTCAGTCGTCCTAATTTGGCTGTGCTTACTAATTTTAAAATAGGTCTCAGGATGTGCTTCCAACACCTCCTGACCATACAGCTGTCCTTGTTTTGAAACAATTTCTTTGACCAAGACCTGGCAAATTTCTAATCAACGCCTCACTATGCTTCTACCTGCTCACCATGATTGGAGGGGGGAAAGCAACCTTACTGTCATGCCATTAGATATTTCCCACATCTGTAAGCTGTCATCATCTTAATAAAGTCATTACTGTTGGAGTTACACAAACTAATTTTCACTGCAATCTTGGTTTTACATTTTACTCACAAAGAATGGGCTGGGTGTCTTTTTCCACAAAATCTTTTGGTTTTCAACTGTAGTTAAACCTAGTCATGTTTCTGCTTTATTTTATTGAGTAGCAGTGCCTTCATTGTTCATTGTGGTCTTCTATTTCACACCCAGTATTCTGAGCCATCTCGCATATAAAGGAAATTCCAGTTCTTTGAATTTTATGTTACATCTGATCAGAAACTTCTTGTCTTTGAGAGGATAATTTTAAGAGGGTTGCTATGTTCTGTTGAAGAGTTTCCAGTTCATAATTGTGTTGCACCGCAGGGGTCAAAACTTGCAGCACGACCACCATTTCAAAATCACATTGGCAATATGTCTCTTTACATAAAGCATCAAAAGGATATATTTGGCTCTTCATCTTGAATGATTTGATAGCGAGGTGGCTTTCACGAATGTGACACTTTTGAACAGAAGCGCATCCCCCACAACGGTTAAACTATCAAAACAGGCCAATAATGGAGAACTCAAAACTATGACTTTTCTCTTTGCCTCTGGCTAGCCCTCAAGTATGATACTTTTGAATACTTGTTCTGCATCTTTACAAGTTTTTTATATCAGTTTCCAAATTTGTCAGAAAGATGGAAAAAATTTCAGTAACATGTGCACTTATGCTCTGTATCGTGATCCACATTATTTTCTACTGTGGTAAATGTGACTTACGTAGTTTAACTACCATCTTTCAGCATATGGCTTAAATTAAAATGGTGTTTCCATTATCTTAATACCCATGTTTGTTTTTTAATGGCTGCTCTAGTCACATATTTCTAGGAATGTTTTCTAAAGTTCTGTACTCAGCAATGGAAGTATTTTGAATTATTTACTTCATATACACTGATAAAAGCTTTCATGCTGAAACATATACATATTTTCTATCCCATTCTTCTTTGTTTCACCATATGAAGAGCACTAAATAAATGCAAACTGCTTGTTCCATACCAACTAATGAATAATTCCTGCAGGATAAGGAACATTCAAAGCAGCATCCAGGGAATATTGCAGGGTATGGAGGGAAATCTATGTTTTATGATGACACAGGTAAAGGAAAAGTCTCTTCAGGTGCTTTACTTTAAAACTAGCTGTGGTCAATATAAATTCTGCTTGAAATATCTGATAGCTTTTCATATAATTAATACATCAAACATTACTGACTCTACACATTAACAGAATTAGCTACAACTTTGGATTATGTTGACATAGTAATTTTTATGAAGGTTTTATTGGAAGAAAAGATCCCTAAAGAAATACTTTCCCAGGCTTCTTCTTTTGGCATAGATTTGAAGTCGAGTGTGGATGGGAAAAGGTTTCAGAGTGAGTCATTACTCTGAAATAAACTGGCTAAGTATCCTGTACTAAACCCATACCAAATTCATCCTTTGAGGCAGTCTGATTATTATTTCAATTTTGAGTGTAATTACTTGATCCTCTTTGTTGTTTTAGTATGTCATACACCTCCTTTCTCCAGTGAAATTACTATGGACATAAATCAAAAGAATTCAGGAGACTTTTTTGCATTTATTTCCACAAAATTTCCTGCAGAGTCATTCTCAGTGTTGGGCACTACATCTTTCATAAAGTGTTTGTCATAACACGGGATTTCCCTGGTTTTCCTGCAGATGCTAAGAGAATAAAAAATCATGACTGGAAATAGGGCCATCTCAGCAATTTTTGAAATCTATACCCTCGAGCCTCACAGGCTTACTCTCAGGACTTCTTTCTTTTTTTTTTTTTTTTTTTTTATCCTCCAGTTTGCCCTCTATATAAACTTTGAATCTGCTTTAAATTTACTCTAAAGAATCTGGATTAGGTTTAATGATGTTGGAAGATTTGATTTAAGCTTAAGACTGTTTCTCTTGGTTTTGTTTTCTGTTTCTTTGGATTCCTGATGTGATTCTATTGAACAGTTAAATTTTTTTTAATGTTTTCTTATTTATTTAGCAAGAGCTCTCGTAGTCAGAAAGCTAATTTAGAAGGGAAGTAAAGTGAAGCATGAAAAGAAAGGCCAACACTTCAAAAATACTTTATACCAAAATGATTCCAGCTCTTCCTAATTTGTTCAAACAATTTTCTTTTTTACGGGATGTTGAACCCCCTCCTCAATATTCAATTCTTAATACTCTCATCTTCACAACAGCTTGAAAAAATTAACTGCCTAAAAAATGAAATTAACAGTTGTGAGCCAACACTCCACCCACTTAGGGCACTGTCTGACAACAAATCAAAACACAGTAATAAATTTGGCAGCTTTCTTCCATCACTCAAGTACCAAAAAAAAGGGTACTACAAAACCATTTTTTATTTTATTGTAATTAATTACTGCTGATTTCTTTTAAGAATGAACATAATTATATGCTCACCTCCTTGTTCCTACATGTTTACTAAAACCCTAAAAAAACACTGTTAGTAAGTAATACACACACTTTCCATTCAACTGATATTTTGTTGGGGCTCTGCGGCACAGGCTTCTTACTGAACTCATGGTCTTACAGTTATTTCAAGCCTGTAAATAAGGGGGCTTGGCTAAAAGCCATCATTAGAACTCTTTCTGCAGAGAGAAACATTTAATAGAACCCTCTAAAGCAGCAGTAAATTTAAAAAAAAATATATATGCATCAGATTAAAAGTTGAGTTAAGGAGTGAGATGAAGCTTGCTGAAATCAGTGAGGATGCTCGGTACATTTTGGATCAGTTCCTTGGCAGAGAAAGCTCAGCTTTTGCTCCCAAGCCATGCCTGATGGCATTTTCTAATGATAGATGATAATTATTTCCTCTGCTCTGAGTTCATGGTCCCATTTTCCCAACTTTCTGCATTTGAAATAATTTCCCTCCATGTTGCTATGATGGCCATTTTTGAAAATGTGTACTGAGAGGAGAAGTAGGAACTGCCTGCTGGAGCTCAGACCAGGCACTGGTCCTCCCCGAAAACACCTTAACAACACTTCTCCAACTACTGAGTGACTTTCTGCACTGTTGGTACTTGGTATGTTGTTAGACATACAAGCTTCTTACTTGAAAAGTTAAGTGCAGCCTATTGTAATTAGGCATTCACAGCTTTACCTGGGGTTTATGGCCTCTATAAGGTAAATTGTGATCCACACCTACAAGATGTGTTGGTGTGTGTGGATCATCTTTCCAACTACACCGACACAGCCTCCTCTAGGGGTTAGACCCGGTTTGGAGCGCTAGCAAAATTATGTAGCTCTAGGCAACCTTGCAACCTCTTTTTGCAGGACAAGACCAGCCCTGGAAGAAGGTTCCCATGAGCATATCATTTCTCTAGCACACCCATACAGTATCTATTGCATACTAACAGTAAGTGTCAAAGACAAGGCGGAAATTTGTTGAGTTGAAAGTTTTTGAAAGGAAAAAAAAAATCATATTCTAACTGTGGTTTTTGTATTCTTGAAAGAATAGTGAACAAACCAGGGTAAATCTTCTTTGGTATCACCTCCTCCAGCCAACTCGCAGCTACTCCAAAACTGCTCTGTCCCATTACACAGTTCCGTGTTGTCCTTTTCAGCTGAGAACAATATTACAGGTGAGTGAACTCTGCAGAGCTCGAAGTTATGAAATATTGTCTTTGATTATCCCTCATCTGTTTAATCTGGTTTTTTTTATTTTTTCCTGGGGTTTTATTTTTCCCCCAGAACTCTTCCAACAATATTATTATCCAGATTTCTTTGGAGAGATTTTTCTTTCTGTCAGACAAACTCTGTTTCAAAGATTCTTTAAATAAAAAAAAAAAAAAATGTACTAACAGATACATCCATTGTGTAATTTTTGTAGAGATGTGTTTTCTTTAATCAGTGCTCTTACATTCATTGGAAATAAAAAATCTGTTTACTACGCTGGGGGAATTAAGCTCCGAAGAGATTGTTTTAGTTCTCTTTGTTTATGATGATTTGTTAGCTCTTGACTGCAGAAATAATTTTGTTGTTTACATTAATCTATGGTGGCAGTATTAACTTCACATCATACATAAATATAATTATTGATCATTACCAGCTGTAATTCAGTGTTAGAATTACAGATTTACATAATTGTGCTATTAAGTGTAAACTTGAACTTCATATCTAGGGTCACAAATAACTGGAGGCAGTAGAAACAGAAAGTTCTGATTATATGTCATTCATATTTTAATATATGCTGTTGCAATTCTGATCAGTGTTAATGTAAATATTTTTATGTACTATGCAGCAATGAGATGCTAATGGCTAGAATTACAGCAATATTGATCTAGCTAATAAAATGGAAAGCATTAGTAAGAGAGGATATTTATTATCTGCTCCAAAAATTACTATACATCATCTGCCCAAGGAAAATTTCCTCCATCAAAGTTTGAGATTACATTCTTGCTGGAAATGGTGTAAAGCTCTTCTCAAGTAAAAATCAAACACCGTTGCAGGCTATCTTGTTTTTGCTGCCTGCAGCTTTTCCACTGATAAAGCTTCACAGAGGGGAACAAGTTGTATAAAGGGACTCTCTTCTGTAATATGTTCTCTTCCCCTCTGCATGTAATCTGCACACAAAAAGATACTCCAGAAAGATCTGTCAGTAAAATGGGCCTTCTCCAAAAAGCGTTCTACAGGCATTAGCGGGGTGTGCATGCATATCTGTAGAGAGAGGTGTCTTGCTAATGGTCTCAAGCAAAACCTGTGAACTCAGTTTTGCTCCTGGGCATGATGGAGAGGTCTTGCACAATACAGGGCTGCACCACCTCTTCAGCTGGACATGCCAGGTACGTGACAATATAAAACCACTGGACTGGAGCACCACTGGACCGCCGTGCAATATAAAACCACTGGACTGCTACATACTACAAGAAAAGTTATCTGATTAAGAATAAAGGGTAACATAAAACATCGATTTGTGTGTTTTGGATCAGGTTGTCAAAGACCTTCACAACTTCCCAGAATTTATTATTTAAGAAACAAGCAACATGCAAGAAATTTAGCATTCCAAGCAACCGAAACAAGTTATGGTCTTTCACACAGAGTGGTTAACTTGCCATCATTTGCAGCACTCATGCTAAATAGCATATAAATAGAAACTATGCTGAAATGAACACTCCTTACTGGCAAAGGAGATGGACCAAATTATTGAAAATAGCATGTTTTTTTCCATCTGGTGGTGCCACAAATTTGTCGTCAAACAAGCAGAACTTAATCCAAAATGCATCATTAATACACAGTATAAAAAATGGAAGACCACTCAGTGAAACTAATGTGCTAAACACTCAGATAACTTCTCAGCAAAAAAGAATATGTTAAAATGTCAAACCAGTCCTCCCTCAATACTCTGTATACTGCTTTATTTAAAATATGTAAATAAAATGCTACAAACCAGAATAATTTATCAGTTTTTCTCTGACATTATTTACTCTAACCTATGTATTTATTACTTTGTATTTATCCTGGCCAGTGCATTGAGAGAGAGAGTGCTTAAGATACTACAGCACTAAAACTAATCAGGCCCTATGTAATTTGTTTAGACTGAACGGTGTCACCAGGAAATGCATGAGTTTAGAAAATAGCTTTGTGGTAGAACTGTGAGAAAAACTTGGGTTTGTTCTTGAAAGAGACAGATGATCTTTATGTGTCAAGTCCTCGCCGTTGAAGGTCTACAGGAAATAACACCACAGTTTTAATAACCTGATACATGAGTTCTGATACTTTTAGGAGCTAGCACTGCTTGATGCCAAAAGTACCCTGCAAGCTCTGAGTGTATAAATGTGTAACTAATTTTAGTACCCAGGTGATTATGAAACGATTTCCCCATTAAGTATTAAGAATAAAGTGTGCTACAGCTTACAAGATAAAGATCTGACATGACGATTATTTAACATGTAAACCCTTTTTTTTCTGCTCCATTCAATAGAAGAATCATTAGTCATGTGTCTATCCTTGTTTTCTGATCCATAGGAATCTATGAGGGCTATTATACTTTCTCTCCTGTGTTCGTATATAATATCAATAATAACTTATTCAAGCCTTTAATTACTTTGAATCTTCTTGAGGCATAGTAGAAACTACCCCATGCATTTCATTGTCTGAATGAAGTGGCTTAAAAAACTAAGTCATTCATTTCTCTGAAAGCATCTTTTAGATCCACAAAAGCACTTTCGGAACACTAAGACAATAAGAAAAGTTATGCTCACCTGTTATTATCATTCGTCATCTAATTTTTGAGCTTAGGGAGCAAATAGAAAGGTGAAATATAATACAGGAACATATTATTTCTGCATAAAATTTCCTCTTGTGTTATTTCAAGCAATACCAGAAAGAAGGGATGAATGTCTACAGTAGTTATCAACAACCACCTAATTGTTTTGGAATGTGAAAAATACAATTAGAAAGAAAACTGGGATAGTACAAGCATTGCAAAATCTGCCTTTCCTCTAGTGAAAGCTGTTTTTTGAAGATGTATGGCACACATAATTTCATAATCAATTCCGATCATAAAATGTGTCAGAAAAAGTTAAAGAATGGCAACCCAAAGTATCTGAAATAGATATGAGTTGATTATTTCAACTGAAATATTATCCATATTGTAATATCTATGAATGCTAAAAGGTTTGTACAAAGATCCATGTTGGAGGATGGACTGGGGAAGTTACAGTCGTCAGACACCAAGCTATGTCATTCTTCAGTAGAGATTTTGTTATGTATATAATTAAAGAATGAGTGTGTATTTCTTTCCAAAATTGTTTTAAAATTTATTCATGCTTTTAGATAAAATACCATTTTGAAATATCTGATGTTGTGCGGAAAACAAAGAGCATATCTGTTTGCCTTACTTGCCCCTCTATAGAATATTATTTTGCCAAATCTGTCTACTCTGCCACCAGACAGTCAAATCTTGACTATTTTACTTAAAAAAAAAAAAAAAGAAAGAAAATTAATAGAATTTTTTGCAGCAGAATTAGGAGCATGGTTCATATGTCTTATGAGACAAAGAGGGGGTGTTCAGACATCTAAAAATAAATAGTGTAAGATTCTACTAAAGGCTTTTCTTAGCATTGCCAGGTGTATGGTCTGCACAGGCTGGGAAAGAGCCATGTCTGAAAACACCAACGAAATGCAAAAGGAAAAAATGAAAATCTTCAGTGCTTGATGATGATCCATACTTTCAACTGGGCTCTGACTTCCTAATTTTAAAGATATTTTGTGATTAATATAAATTAGTCAAGGCAGATTCAGGTTAGTGGGTGGCCATCTCCAAAAGATAAAATTCTCTCTGTTACTTAAATATCATCATAAGTATGTAAGATACTTCATAAAAGTAACAAGATACATGGCTAGAAAAACAGAATTTTACAACAGCAGTTTAAGAAAGCTTTTTTGTTTATCATTGTCTTTTTTTTTTTCATCATCTCACCTAAAATAACCTCATTACTCTGTTGTGTTGGGTTTTGGTTTGGTTTGGGTTTGGTTTTTTTTTTTCCATCTAGAATCTGGACTGTGAAGAGAACGTTATTTCAAAAAATTTTGTGAAAAATGATGTTCCACAATGTACAGTCAAGAGTCTAATTGCTACCCTAAAAAGAGCAGCTCCATGTGTCCAGCTAAAAGTTCAGTGCAACCATATGTGAAAGTAACATCTGAATTCATGCTTTTGGAAAGAGGCGCAGTCTTGAGATAAAGTAAATAACACCAAACAACATGAAAAATAAGTAGCTTGTTCTAAGGGTTGACAGGACTGATATTCATATCATTCATTATTCACAAAGAGGGGCAACAGTAGTGAAAAAAAAAAAAAGACTGGAAATTTAGCTTAATGCACCCTGACATTGATCTGGAATACTCTCTGTTGAGCAGCTCTTTCTTGACAGAACCTGTGACTCATGCAAAGTTGCATAGAATTGCAACTTTATATAGAAGTATAAATATTTTTAGGGGAGCCAGTGGAAACTGAACAGCAATTGATGCTTCCTCTTTGATATGCTATGAAATATATACCAATCCATGAATACATATTTAATGTTTTATATACATCTATGTATGCATTTAGCTAATATTGTCTTCAAAAGTCAGAGATCATTTAATAAAATCTAGTTTGAAACCTCTACAGCAGCCAGTTAAATGTTATACATGAACCATAATTTGCACATAAGCCAGTACTGAGTGTAAAATGTAACAAATATCATGGGTTACATGGTGTAGTTTTCCTTCTACATGTGTATCTTAGCCTGGAACTTCCATTCTGACCACAGTATCTGGGGTTCTTAGTATAAAAAGTTTATCCTTCACCAATTTCCTGTTTGCAGTCTTGTATACTTAGAAATATTGGCTAGTTTTATTTTATTAAACATGTAACTGCAGAAAATATAAAAGGAACGTTTTATTTGAATTATTATTTCCTGAAGCAATATTTTCAAGATGTTTTCACTCAAGTCATGAAAATGGTGCAGCTTGGTGCTTTTCTCATCTTCATGGGTTCACCATGGACTCATACATATATCAAACACCTACCTGCAGTTACATCCTATGACTTGTATCCTCTCAATACCATGAATGTCTCTGAGCTCCAACAGCCATCTCATTTCCCTTTCATTGCTTACCCACAAAAAACCTGCATTCTACCCACTACATTTTCTTCCTAAGTGCCTACTTTCTTTCTTTTGGTTCTCCCTTGTCAATTTATTTTGGGAAGACAATATTTTAAGATTAACATGAAAGGAGTATCCTAACAAGAACTGGCCAGAGATACAAATGCCACCACAGGAGTACCAGTCCAATATTGAATATGAAATATCAGATCTCTGATGACTTCTTTTATTCTGATGAAAAGGAGAAAGGGAAAAAAAAAATCTAGAAGTTCTCTGCAATGTCCTTTTGTCCATTTGAGATTCACAGGCTTCTTGTCTTTTTTTCATACTAAGATGTCTCAGAGACTGGAAGCAGTTCACATGTATTCCTTCCACAAACAGCAATATGCCTCCACAATACTGACTTAAACTTTGACTTTTCTCCAGAAAAACAGCATCAGGAACTTTATTGCTTTGCATTGATAGTTTCCACCTGGCACCTGTTGATTAACAGACCAATCTAAACAAAATAATAATTAAGAAATTCCAAATGTGTTGTATACTCTTACAAAAATAGTAATTTGTTGAAGATGTTAAATGTTTTCCATATTTTTGTTCAAAAGAACATGTCAATATTAATGTTTGACATTTTCTTGTTACATGAAGATATAAGCTTCACTTAATTTCTTTTTTCCCCCCTGATTTTATTTGCTTGTCAGACTTTGGATAGTCCAACTTAGAAACTTAAAAATCAAAAGACCCAATAATTTGTTCTTGATATTAATGCTAAAGTTAGGTCAGTATTTTGCACAGCTGTTCACACTTCATAAAAGAAAAGTATCTCTTCTGATATAAAGAATGCATTTTAAGCCTACATTTTACTGGAGATTTAGATGTGTGAATCAGTGTTCTAAAGATTGAGAGACCTGAAATCCAACACAATAGCTCAAAGTGAAAGGTGAAAGGTCACAAAAAGCTTAAACTGTAGAAAAACATAATTAAACTTTTGAAATAGACACCTAGAAATGAGCTAAATTGAAATTAATATTATGAGAAAAACAAT